>NC_073305.1:21157045-21395997 GCF_027595985.1 Sorex araneus
CCATTAGTAACAGCATAAGGAGTATGTGCTCATATTTGTCCCTCAGTATTGCTCATTTGCCTAAGTGTATCATTCCTTGGTTCAGGACTGTTCTCACAGAGCCTGCCCAGACTCTCCTGGCTGGACACTCATTTTTGTCTCCATCTGGTTGACTAGGGACGGAAAACATCCTGAGTTTCAGCCACACTGAATTTCCTCAGTGATATCAGCCTCCTATTTTCTGTCCAGATGGCAAAGGGTTGTGACACAGCACCTCTCTGGCCAACCATGGACAATTTGTGAGGTTGACATGACCACTGGCAACGACTCATCACTCCAGCAGTGGAGAAATGTGTTGGAACAGATGGAAAGAGGGAGATGAATCAGATACACAGTGCTTAGAGCTGAAGATGTACATGGATACAACCTTCTGCCAGACTTCGAAAAAGCCGGGGAAGCCGTCAAGCAGAGAACCTGCCTTCAAACCAGCACATGCTTTTCACCCGAACTGTAACCCAGGAGCTAAGATCTGTTCTACTGACAACCACCCACAGGCCTCTCCTTCCTTCATCTTGGAAGAAGTCTCCCAGCTGCCTTGCTATTATTTCTGGATAAATTATTAATGACTATTCATCCTTGACACGTGTAATTTTTAACAATGTAAAATATTTATGGGGGTGGGAAGGGCCACTTTATAAGTCTTTATGATTTTTCCCTTTTTCAATTTTTTTTTACAATAAATCCTGCTCAGGTTGCTGACTGGGATTTTCCTGCTTCCTTTCTTCTGCGGGAACCTTATTTTTAACTCTAAGTAATGAATGCAAGATCGATAGAATAAGTGACAAAAGTATCCACGATGACTGAACAGCAAACTCTTAAATCACTGTGCGGAAAGTGCAAATGAACAATTATTGAAAACACGGCACTAAAATTTCAATGGGAGATAAGAGTGAGGCTTAAGTCATTAAAAGGGTCCATTAGTCTTGGAAGTCTGAGACAGCACACTCCAAACATGAGCTATTCTTGAGGACTGGAAATATTAGATAGTCCACCAACTTGCCCATATACAACTGACTCCAGCTGAGAGCAAGGACAGTGTTTTATTGTCCAGTCCCGATGGGAAAGAGGTACACAGAAAGGCAGAGAGAGCTGAGCCAGCCTCTTCGGTGATCACTCTTCGGCTATATTAGAAGGGGGGTGTGCAACATTGACAAATTAGATTATTTATAAGGAAAGCAAATATCCTGCTTGCATATTCATTCCCCCAGTGCTAGAACACCACTATGCTCTTCAACACTCCCTGCTGGGAATGCAAGTAAAAGACTTGTGACACCTCTACTCCATTCTCACAAATCACCAGAAAAGCTCAAGAATTCAGCCCCTCTTTCCCTTTGTCCCTTTTTTTGCCCCTGACTTGATAAATCATTTGCAGTTCAAAAATGCAGAAAGTAGTAGTGGGCAAGCAAACTGCAAAGTGGAAGCATTGTTTTTGAAAAGTCACCTGAAATAGCTAATTTTTTTGAATACTCACATAGACATATAGATGCATAAGTATATCGCATAAATACGTAGCATGCCATTCATCCACAAGCATTGGGGCTGCCAACAGAATATTAGGCGCCTAACATGCCAGGGTCGTATGCTCAATTCTTCTAGCCCTTGCTCCTATACCGCACATTTTATTTCAGAAAGGTGGGCTTGCATAAGGGGTTGCATAGCATAATTTCAAAGTAATGGCATTCCCAATACACATCATGTCTTTCAGGAATAGCAAACCACATCTCATCCTGGAATGATGGTAAGACTGAGCCATGCTCCTGACACAGAGGCCAACTTTAGCCTTGCCTTTGAACGAGTATAGTTCCGTCAGAAGGAGGACGTCACATTTCAATTTGTACTATTAAAAAACTTGCACTACACAGTGAAACTAATTGCTCCATGAATCACTCTGCTTTACAAGATTGCTGGACTAGCATCCAGTTAATAATACAAACTAGGCCAGGGGACATTTCTCCAGCAGCCACACAATAATCCCGCTCAGCATGGATAGTCTCTGACCTGTACTTTGAGACCGGATTACACTCAGGTTAACTCTACTTTCTCACCATAGTCATGTAAAAACAAAACAAAACAAAACAAAAAAATGTTGCCAAAAACTCAAATCTCTCTGCTTCCCATTCCTCAAATATCATTAATATATATCAAAATTGTACTTGTACCAAAAATAGTTTCTCTTCACAAGCAAACCATTTATCAAAACGGTATTCATGATAAATATTTCTCTTATTTTTACCTGCCCATAAATAAGCTCACCATCGTTGTTTCTGTCCCCAGGAAAGAGATGATATTTCACCTCACTTCTGCTTAAATTTGGATACGGAATGCGAATCGCTTCTCCCAAACCAGTTTCAGTTATTTTAAGGTTTCTTTTCTAATATGACATAAATTACAGGGAAATCAGAACTGCTGTCAAGACAGCTAAAGCCGTTCAAAGGCATTCAGCTTTTGCAACTCCAGGCTCTTCCATACTTCCACAAATGTTTCACAGGTTCAAGAAAACAAAGCCATACAAACAACACAGAGAAAGAAATGCCCAAGAAACTAACAGAGTCCAAGCTCAGGCTTATCTAAAACACCTCTTTAATGTGAAAAATGACTGTGGATTTCCTCTACTTCAGGCAAAGCAAGCAATCACCCAGAGCATTTGCATCCTGCACTCCTCCCCTTTCCCTTCTCCAGCTGCTCCCACAAACCTTTTAATATCAGATGGATGCCCTTAGAGGATGATGCAGGATGGAAGTTACAGAAGGAGAGCATAACTTCAGCGAGGAGAGGATATTCAGCCCTAATCCTTGGCTGCTGTTTATTTAGTGAAGGGGTTCTGCCTTCTGTGCCAGCAGTAAGTTGCAGCGTTACAATGCAAATGTACAGCTCCCAGCTCCCTTATAGGGCTCTACTGATAGCCCAGATCTAAGCCGCAACATGTTTTCTGGAAATACACGCAGCTCGGCTGAAAACCTAAGGGAGGTTTCCACTGTGGCACACAACTAAACTGCACAAATATTTAACAGCTCTGAGACCTCTAAAGGTTTATAAGGATATACATTGTGTGCGAAGCTTCTAGGCAGAGAACTGGCGTGGTATGGAGTATTCTCAGCGGCTCCACCAAGGCACACACCGAGGAATTATTTTTTCCCCCTTTCTGTCTCAGAACTAGGCAACCCCCCCCCCCCCCCACACACACACACCCAGTGCTTAATGAAACATGGATATTGACTAAGCTTTCCCAGCATCGATCGTATAGGAACTTTGTTTTACATTCCATTAAGTTAGCTCGTGACTTCCCAAGCCAAACCCGTTTCTCCTTCATCACCCAGCTAAAATAGCCAACTTCAGGCAGACAAATCAAGGCAAAGTTTATGCTCCCCCCATCCCTCTTTTGCTTTCCCAACTTCAACTCAGCCACCCCTGATGAACGGCCCCAACGGGAGCACAAAGGAATCTCTGGAGGCTGAACCAGCTTGCTCCCCCAGTTGCCAACTGGAGGTAGCTTGAACGGAGCGTATCCCCGCCGCTGAAAGGGGTGGAAGAAGGGCTTCTCTGCACTGACCCAGGAACTGGGTACCCCCGCCTCTCACCCGCCCTTAATCCCCCGCCGCCCCGACATCCCATCATCGGGGCTGAGCACTCACCAAAATACATTATGTTTCTCATTAATCAGACAGCTGGAACCCCACCGCGGCGCCTTCAGCATCAGCTCTCACCCCAGGCTGACACGCAGAGCAGAGCCGTTTCATGCTACAGACGGCGGCGCGGTCCCCAGCGGCGGCGGCGAGCGCCTCGCAGGCTGCCTTTCCCGGGCTACGATTCCCGGCGGCTGGAGCGTGCGCTCGGGCCGCCCGCGGCACGGCCCATCCTTACTGTAATCCGACTCCTCCTTGCGATGTCCTTGCCGCGCCTGTGACATCAGGACTGCGAGTACTACAAACAGACCCCCCCACCCCACCCCACCCCACCCCCGGTTCGCGGCGGCTCCGGGAGGTGCTCCGGCTGCCTGCCTGGACCAACCATGGCTCTCGGGAAGCTTTGACGAGCCCAGAGACCTGGGAGGGGGCGGAGAGAGGGGCGCGGGGGGTTCTCTTAAAGAGAGCGGGGTCTCCCGCCGCACCCGAGCTCGGGGGGCATGTGCCCGAGGGCGCCAGGGGAGCACTCCAGGCGAGTCCTGGCCTGAAGGTGTAAGGAGACGCACTTGTCCCTCGCCCCTCCCGCGAGCGGCATCTTTCTCACCCAATTCTAAGCTCCCAAGTTCAAACACCACCGCCACCTACCACGGGCGCGCCTGCATTCTCCTTGCCCTGGGCTGGAGGGTTTGTGGTGGTGGTGGTGGTGGTTGCCCTTTGTGATGTTTGTAGCTAGCAAAACTAAAGGGACAGACTCTGGGGACCTTTGCGAGGGCTAAAGAGGTTTTCACTCAGAGATGATCGGATCCCAGAAAGGCGGTAAGTAGTTCATGAAGTTATTTTTGTTTCTTGAGTATTTGCAGAGCACCGGGCTGTGTTCAGGGGCTCACTCCTGGCGGGGGCACGGGGATGATTTGCGGGCAGGCGATGATATGCAAGGTAAGTGCGTTCACACCTGTAAAATCTCCCCAACCTAACACATGTAAAGGGGAACAAACAATTGCTGGTGACAAAAGTCACCTCCCAGTTCTCGAAGATTACATTTGCTGCCTCTTCTACGTGGTAGTATCGACTGAGGTTGAACTGATCTTAACTTCTAAAAATTTGGCTTTCAAGGCATCTAAGACTTTCATAATTTAGATTCAGTACAATATAGAATCTCTCCTCTCTTCTCTCTCTCTCTCTCTCTCTCTCTCTCTCTCTCTGATGAACATTCAAGAAAGGCAAAGCTTAGCAAAGCCTCTGGCTCCTCCAATGGTCTAATGAATTGCAGTCCTTATCTTACACGGAAAAAGATATTAGAAAGAAATCCCTGAAAGCACTGTTGATTAATACTTAAAATCTCAGCATAGAAAATTAACCCATAAACCCACGGTGTCAGTTTTCTAAGGACTCCACTTTAGACAACTTACCTACAGGATCATTTAAACTGAAACATAAAGTGTCATTCCAAAATGTGTGATTTAATGTAGCCTATGAAAGGAAACTATTGGTACCCTGTGTTGAGGAGTTTTTATAAGCCATGTTTGAAATATTTCTATAATTTGATATTAGAATATTCAATGGTCTTTTCTTACAAAATGATTTAGTACATATTGGAATTAGAGGGCTGACACTTTATGAGAAGTGCACTATACCCAATATACTTTTCCACAATCAGTTTAGAGTATCTTTGTAAGTGTGAATAGATAACCAAATGTAAATCAAAATATTACAACAATCCGTGATAAATCTGACAATATTCTCATTAAAATACATCTTCATACATTGAAGCAATTTTTGAAAAAGACTGAGTTATTTAAGCTTCTTTTTAAAATTAAAACCAAAAATGTTGTAGGAAAACACTGGAGAAAATAGGGTAGTGTTTGCTTGTTTGTTTTTTTCCGTTTGGACAGATGGAAATGGTCCAAAAGTACAATTAACGGCCCTTTCCTCCAGCAAAAAACCCATCTGTGACCGAGTTTATTCATGCTGCCTGACTGCCGGCTTGGGCTAGGGGGCACTGTAGTTTAATGTAAACATTTTTGGTCTTTTCGAGTTCCTGTAGTTCAAAGATACAAGCACTGAGAATGGAGTTTAAAAAGAGATTTGAGGCACTAAAAGAATCTTTAAAAAGTAATAACACCTTTGCATGTGCACAGAATTCTTGCAGTTACGAGATATTTTCACTTATGTCATCTTTCTTAAGTACTAACAATCTGAGATATAGAGAGTGGGTATTTGTTGCTAATGGAAGAATCTGAGGCTCGGGGTAGAATAAAGCAACTGCCATAACCAATTGGCCAGTGAAAAAACATTGTTGTGGGCACCTGGGAGATGGGGAGATGGCCCAAAGGACTGGAGTGCATAGCATGCGTTAGACCTTGAGTGGGTTTCTGGGCACCACAGGGTCCCTGGAGTATCAGGACATGTGATCCCCAATGACTTCCAGGACCAACAGGTGAGCATCTCTGCATTGCCTCATCTCTATGGTCCAATCAGTTCACAGAGCAGGATTCAGTGTCTCCAGGCTCCTGTTTTCCTAGCATTGCTAGGGAGTCTACCCTTAAATTATTTTTTTAAACTTTAGGCAGCATGACTTACAATACTGTTAATGGTTGGTTTCATGCATAAAACATTCCAGCAACATGTTCTCTACCAGAGCACCGACTTCACTCCACCAATGTTCCAGTATTATCCACCTCACCCCATTCTATTACAAAAAAAAAAGTGATTTTAAATTTTAAGAACTGATTGAATTTTGTCTCTGGGGCCACACCCAGTTGTACTCAGGGTTTACTCTCTAGTCTGTGCTCAGGAATCAGTGCTGGCAGTGCTTGGGATCAAACTGAGATCAGACGTGCAAGGCAAGCACATAGTAGCCCTATATGTAACCCCTGTACAAGAGCTCTGAATCTCTGTACTAGTTATTTTACAGTATTTCCCCAACCTCCTTCTAATGAAGAGTTATCTGGAACTTTGATGCCTCCCGTTCCCGTTATGATGCTCATAACAAGGAAAACAACTGATTTTTATTTTCATTTTATGATTTTTTATTGTTTCACCTAAAATACTTATTTATATGTTTTATATTAGTAAGGATAAAATGCAACTATTTTATTTTTAACTGGAATAACATCCAAAGAAAAACACAGCTGACTCTAACAAGACAGGGTTGTCTGTGTGCCAGCTATGACTGAAGGATGTCCCCATATGTCATTTCAATAAACAACCCAGCAAACTCTAGGGAGGGACCTCAGTCATACCACTGACCTTAGTTCTCTGAAGGTCTGAGTGAAAGGGGTGTTTTGAAAGGCATTCAGTTCACTATTTCTCAGATAGAAATATATCTTTCACTATTAAACTAAGGAATGCCCTCTAGTCAGTTACACTGTAGGGTTACACCATTAGGGTAAGATAAGAATTTTGACTGTGAAAATATTCATAGGGCTTCCTGAATCCCCCATCTCCTTCAACTCCCCCCCTAAGGATTGTCCCTGTAACCCTTTATGGTCTGCATTCTTATATTTTTAGACTACCACTGTCACTCTTCTGGCATTTCATCATCTCCTTTCCTCTCGTAGGTAGTTACCGCTATCTACACAGTGAAGTTTATTCTCTGGTCACTGGATTGGAAGCCCCATGTGGGGAGGGAATTTTATCTGTTGTTCATCACTGTGTCCATAGTCCTAAGAAAGGCATCGGTATTTGTTGCTACTCAATAAATATTTAGGAATGAATGAGAGAGCATATTGAGTGCAACTAGACTGTGTGTAAGATAATCCCCCTTTTCTAGTTACTGTCAATTTCTCAAGACTGATGGTGTCTTATGTGAAGTGTTGTATACAGATTAAATTTGCCCACATTTGCAACAGCTATTCTACAACTCCATGTAAGACAAATACCAGGTGCTACCGCAGGCTACAATTTATAAGCTTGCTTGTTCTTTAAATTCTAGTAGCTCTATGTAGCAATAATATGGCATCAGGTGGGCACAATTCAATTGATTTTTAGATTGTTTACTCTTGAGACTCAGTTTAGTGCACGTTCATCTCTTATCTATATTCCATAATATGCTAAAATTTTGAATACCTATAAGTATATTGCATAAATACATAGCATACCATACTAAGCATTGGGGGCTACCAACATAATGCACTGATAGTTTATTCATTATTTTTCACTTCAAGTTTTTAGGCTTAATGCATTCTCCATATTGGATTTATTGTAGTCTATTAAAAAACAGACGAGTGACTCCCTGGCTTAATTTCTTCACTGTCTCCCTATGTAACTTACTGGGATACATAAGATCCTTCACAACCAGGTCCTGATTCTTCTCCCTTTTACTTTAACCCACCTCTTCATTTCTTCCCCAACTTCTTGAGAATAGGTTCATTTACAGGAAATTTATGTGACCCAATACAAATCCATAATTAATAAATTATCTATTACTCTAAAGTATATACCCTATATTTTCTTTTAATATTATTTTTAAATTTAGAAATCTAGTTGCATATTTTTTTCTTTTTGGATCACACCCAGCCATTCACAGGGGTTACTCCTGCCTCTGCACTTAGGAATTACTCCTGGTGGTCCTTGGGGGACCATATGGGATGCTGGGAGTCAAACCCAGGTCAGCTGCATGCAAGGCAAATGCCCTACCCGCTATGCTAATGCTCCAGCCCCAGTATCCTATTATTTTAAGTGCCTGTTTTATTCCCTATGCTATCCTAGATGGTATATAAAGAACACTGCTGAAATCACAGTGCAGAGGAAATGGAAAAGGACAAAACAATGTGTTAGAGCTGAGTAGGTGCTAACAGCAACTGAGAGCTAAAATAAAATTCAACACATGCAGTCTATATGACATGCTATAGGTTTTATGATTTTTTTTCTGACTTGTATAGAATTCTTTGAAGTACCATTATTTGACATGTTTAACAGATTCACTGTGGCTGGGGTGTTAAGGGAGGACTAAAAGGGAACAAGGAAATATTCAAGGCTCCACTGTAATAAGCTAAAAACTAAAAAGGAGATGGGTGTGACAGGAAAGGGGCAGTAGAGGTGGTCAAAAGTAGAATCTGTGAACATATGTCAAAATAAGCCAAGACAATTTCCTGATGGGTTGTAAGGGACTGAAGAGAAGAAATAAACAATGGATTATAAAAAAAGACTGGAATAACTTGCATGACTATAGGTAGGAGGAAATCCATGTGAGAAATATTTAATTTAAGATTCCTTAAATATACTCAAGTGGAAATAGTTATAGCAGTTATATGTGTCTGAAGTTTGAAGGTGATATGTGTACTCATACGCAGATTTGAAAGTTACTCTTTTATAAATAGTAATTAAACCCATGATATATTCAAGGGATTCTGGATGGCACAGAAGACCAGTCTCTCAGGGAAATTATAATGGTAATTGGTGATTAAATATCTGCTTTAAAAAATGTATTTTAAAAACAAATGCATCTAATGAACTTTTTGTTGGTGATGGAATGACATTTGAGAATAGGTTATTTAGTTTAAACCTGATTTTTTTTCTCTATTATATGTAACACCATACACGATCAAAAACATTTTATGATTAGAAAGTAAATAGCTGTATATATGTAAGAAAATGCCTAGTTCATTTGTCTTATATTGTGTGTGGGTTTTTTTTTTTTCGACCGCGTGCAAGGCAAACGCCCTACCCACTGTGCTATCGCTCTGGCCCCTATATTGTGTTTTGATCAAACATTTTTAGATTGTATAGACCTGGTAACTAATGCATTAATCTCTGTCTCTCTACCTCCATTTAAACATGCATAGTGATCTTAATATGGAAAATTAATTGACTACAAAAATAAATTACTAGTGTCAAGAATTTTAAAAACCCTAAAAATATCATGACATGCTAAAATTTCTGACTATATGTTTTTTGTTATTTTATTTTTTACTTTGTAGACATCTATCAAACTCTCTCTGTTAACCTATCTATTCAAATTATGAGCTAATAAGATTTCTCTTAGAATATTTTGTAACAGGCATTGGAAACTCTCTTAGAAGTCTTACCATGAAGCTTCCTATAATCTAGGTATGTTTATTCATTCAAAAAATAAGTACTGGAAACTCTTATGCAAATAACTCCTCTAAGTACTAAAAGCATAGGGATAAAATTACCAATATCTCTGTCTAATGGACCTTACATTTTATGGGATTCAATTTTTCAACTTCTTTAGCAATATTTGAAACTTCCTTTATCTTTCTCTCATGCAGAGGAATGGATCTAAAATATCATTCAACACATACACGCACAAATTGCAATCCATTTCTTCTTTGTCTTGAGTAGAAAACATGAAAACAGAGGTGTTTCTACCATGTTTGTACAATATTTAGTGCCCCGAAAAGTGTATAAACAATTAAAGCTATGATGTAAATTTTTACAATTCAGATAAATATCTCAAAAGTCTATTTCTATATGCTGCTTAAATATAATCCTATTGAGAATATGGTTGTATTTCAACAAGTAATCTCTTTTCTCTTTCCCTTTATTCACCTGGAAATATCCATCATCCCAAACTGTTCAGATACTGCATTTTATAAGTCTTCCTTGAGCTTATGTATGGCCCTTTTATTTCCCTAGTATCTAAAATATTATTTGTCTATCTCTATTATAATATTTATTCAAATTGCATTTCAGTGGACTATCCAATTGTCTATTTCCTTCAAGTAGAATAAAGATTCTTTGTGAGTTACCAAAAAAAAAAAGACAAATTACAATTTCTCAAACATGTAAACATTCCCCCAAACAGCAGAAATGCATGCTGAAGATATGGCAAGTTAGGTAGAGTCTGGAGTATATCATTAGCATGAGGCATTTTTCATGATTTAGGATGAGATACCACTTTACTATGGTTGAGAACAAGGACCAGAATAACAGTCAAGGAAGATACATTAGAAATGATCTTCAAGTAGAAAGAGAAATCTCACTCAGAAGAAAGGCAAAGAATGAAACAGAGGGGTCAATCAGTTACCAAATAAAAGCCATATTTTTTTTTCAGGTAGAGCAAATGAGAAGGCCAATAGAGAGTTAAGTACTAGAGGCAAAATCAGAATATTGAAGTTTGAAAAGTAAGTGTAAGATAATCAAACTTCTAACTATTCTTATTAGTACAATTACTCTAACTGATAATTGTACTTTCATTACAATGTGATGGATCCCAAGCTTTCTTTTTGAAGACTCTAAAACTATCTCTCTGCCATACTTCTTTTTCTTTCTCTTTTTTCCCCTAATGTCCTTCTGAAAGTTATTTATTTTTTATTTAGAATTTTATAACGTTAACTCTTGCATCACGCTAGTTCATAGTTAGGGATGTAAATAGAGATAGAAGTAGTTATAGATGATACTGAAACAGATAATATATACTTATGTAGATATATGTATATATATTGATGACATAATGTATACAGAAAGATAGGGATATTGCCTTCAAAACACTATGGGCATTATGTCATATGTTTGGTATCTCTAGACTATCTAGTTTGTTGCTTCATATATTAGAAATGAGTCAACATCATTGCTGGAAAAATGCAAAGGAAAAGGAAGAAAAAGAGAAGGAGTTAGAAAAAAAAGAGAAAACCTTATATCACAAGGCATTGAACTCTAATGTTTAAGTAACTACCTTTCTCCTCAAAGTATATGAAATCTTATTTAACAGATAAAGTATATATTAAAGGAAAAAACTACTGTAATATATAACAAATGATAAATGAAAATCTGTAACATTTAAATAAGGGTTTGGTAATTGTGAAATTATTGCTTCAGGCAATCCCCAAAAGATGCAAAGTAAAGGTAAATTTAAGCTACACATCTTATATTGATTCGCATTGATAAAATATAGAACAAGTTAGCACAAACCATTGGAAAGATTACAAATGCCATTTCTTGGAGAACAATAAATAGAACATTATAGCTCCATTTTCTAAAATATAAAACAGAGAATGGAGGGAAAAAATACAGGACATGTGTTGCCACATTCTACTTCAGGTTCAACTGTATTAGATAATGTGTGCAGTGTTTGCTGAATGAATACATGAGTCTCAAAATATTTCCAAGGATGGAAATGCAGTAATGTGCCATAATTAGTTAATACACCTTGTATTAAGAAGTTAAAACATCTTACACATTTAAGAAGTTTCTGGTTTTTATTTCATTTATTTATGGCATTTGGGCAGCAATTTGAAATCCATCCTTAATATCACCATGTAGTCACATAACAGAAGCGCTTAGAAAAAAAACAACAACATTGTATTGAATTTTGTCCTTTGCTATTAAGAAATGATACTTCGGATAAACTAAATATAATTCTAGGAGAAGATTTGGATGCTCTGTGTCAAGGTCATTCATTCTTACATGTACGATAGTAATTAACTACACACGGTAAACAGAGAGACAGTACAATTATACCCCAGTGTTGCAAGTGTTCACAGAGTAATTGGAAGTATTTTCAAACATGTAAAATTCTGTGCCTCCAGTCAAATACCAGAGATGGAAATTTGTTTGGTTTCATCCATCAAAATATCTAAAATATAAAGAAAATATTTAAATAGAAAGTTAAATAGAAAATGAAACATTTCAGTTTTAAAATTCCTTTAAATAAATCTCAAATTCAATCTTATATTTTCTCAAACATAGTAATAATCTTAAAGGTGGGTAAAATGACCGGATGTGATTTTTACCCTTGACTCAAAAGTGTCAGTTCTGGAAATCTACGGTATTTGTCACCATGAATACCATTTAACTGCAGCAGTACCCAAAGGAACTCTGCACAGCCACACGTGAATACAACTGGAGGAACTTAATTAATCTTGCTGTCACTTCCATGATGCTTTTCATTAGTTTTGCTGCTATCTGATCAAGTGGACTTCTCTGTATTGGAAATGGCTGCCCACAGCCTCTTGTAAAAGCACTTTCAAAAGGTAAACAAAGACTCACCTTTGTGGCTGTAAGCTTTTATGTGGACGGACATTATTACTGCTATTCTATTATAGAGGTAAACCTCAATTTTAATATTTAAGATTCTAAATTATCGGAAACATAAATATACAGTCTTTGCACAACTAAGGAACTGCTTTAAAATATATACACAGAATACGCTTTTGAAATAAAAGGTCATGTTTTTTTCTGTTCTTATCATGAATATTGATGTTAGTATATTCTCAGGAATTATACTGACTAAAAGTTGAATATAATTCATAAGAAATTTAGGCCTTTTCACAGACCACTGGGAAATATACTGGATAAAACTTGAATTTAAAAATCAGTGATAATTCAATGGCAGTATTAGTCGCCTTTGTCAGTTATATTTTTTAAAAGATTGAATTTATATTTTTAAGTATAATTTCTCTACACCCATTGCTGTTTGTTTTATTTTCAAATGGACCATATCTGATTTAATGTAAACCTAGTGATTTTTTTACAATAATCATACTTTGATACTGTTAACGTTGATTTATATTGTGGGATAACTGTGAAGAACTAGAAATGGAACTCTAATAGCCCACCTTATGTGGGAGCTCTGATGAAGAAATAAAAGAATACATTGTGTTCTCTTTATTCATGTGTGAAGGCATGGCTGCAAAACAGTCCCCAGTGATTCTTGTTTTCTGGTAATCATCCGCTGTTTTAGTCCCTTCCTCCTTTGAGTTAGCTACTTTGGAGGTCGCTTGTTCCTTCAGGATTGTGCTTCAAATACCTGAAGCCAGGAACAACTTATAGAATGCAATTTATGAGACTCCAAATAGAACCACATAACCCTGCTATTCTAAATTCTGGTACAGAGACTGGGTATTGGATCAAAGGGCATGAGTACATGCTCTGTCTTTGAAAATTCCAGGTTCTATCTGTGGAATCTCATAATTCCACAGGCATCACCAGAAGCAACCCTGAGCACTCTGATGGAAGTTATTCCTGAGCACTGTTGGGTAAGGCCCCTGAAACAATACATAAATAAACAATCAAAGTCTGAATTCACAATTATGTGTAACAGTTAATAAATCTGCATTTTTCACACTTTTTTAAAAAAAACCAAACATTGGTAGGTAATATAGCATAGCACCGTATAGCCTATACAATATTAAAATTATGGCATTCATTATGGTGTAGAGATTAGCTCAGATATATAGAGACATAAGGCATTGAGGGGGCTTGTTTTCATTTGCATCTTCATTTATCAATTTGTGACAGAACTGTTTCAGAATGAACAAAGGTGATTAATACAAAATTCTCAAGGGATGTGAGAGAAGTTACACATTTTCTTAGACTGAAGAAAATATATGATGATGGGAGATCAACAAATGTACGTCAACGTGAAGAGACAGTTAATAAAGCCTAATTGATAATATGGCATGAGTCAAATCAATGTTGTCATATTTTTCTATTTGTCCATGTCCGCAGTTTTTATATTGTAAGATTAAAACATTATCCATTTTGATTTGAATCCATGATGGAGTAAGATTATGATTATGGAAGATGGTGTGACAGAAACCAAATCATAAACAACTTTGTATCTGTGAAAAATACTTGTATATATATTAAACTTAATAATCTAAGACATCGTAAAGCTCAAGGTAAAACATCTCTGTGATTTCAGTTATATCAAACTAAAAATAAAAAGATATATATTCTCAGTAAAGTATCTATCAAAATGTTAGTAGCTTCTGGTGCTAATGTTAAGAAAAATATATCATTTGAAATTTAACTATGTATTCCACCCACCCAAAAAAAAGTCATCCCCTCTGGATAGAGAACTCACAGTCAATGGGATTCACAACCATCAGCGCTCACACACGCACACACAAACACACAGAGATTATAATTAAAACAGGATATTGTTGGGGTAGAGACTTGTATAGGTGTTAGGCACTTCCATTGCATTCAGCTGACCCTGTTTAATCCCTGACACCCATATGGTCTTTTTAATATTGTCAGGGATCACTCCTGAGCAGAAAGATAGAAACAGACCATGAGTACCATCAGGTATGGTCCCCAAATAATAAATAAATAGATAGATAAATAAATAGATAAATATGAAAATAAAAACCCACTACATTTTTCTCTTTCTTTCCCTTCTGCAGTTCCTGATAAATTCTGTTGTATATTCATGGAATACTGTTGTTATATTTTTTTGTCCTCTTGCAGGATATTTTTAGTTTGCACAGTTGAGCTTTTTTATTTTTTAATTTTTATAGAGTGGTTCATGATAATTGATTACACTTAATATTTGAACACCAATCCCACCACCATTACACCTTCCCACCACCATATTTCAAATATTTCTATCCCAAACCCCAAGCCCTGCTCCCAAAAGTACAATTGAGTTTTCACTCAGTTATTGTACATTTAGGTATAGAGGAAAACATACGCACATATGTATTTTACTTAACCACTCAAGAAATCGATCAAGCACTAATAATGAATATACTTCTTCCTGCTGAACTAAAGTCTGCTACTGCAGTATACTTGGATTCTCTATCCACATATGTCTGATTTACAGTTTTCATTTCTCTTCCACTGGCTGTTTGTCAAGACCTGTCTTCATTACCACGGAATTAAAATAATTCTAGCCAGGGTCATTGCTAGGATTCACTGCCTATGAGGCCATCGTGTTCAATCTATAGTCTACTTTCAGCATGCATCTCCCATCCCGAGCGGGTCCTCCAACTACATTTAATTTGGTGTTCCCTTCTCTATCTGAGCTGCCTTTTCCCCCAACATGTGAGGCCGGCTTTCAATCTTTGGAGACAAACTCCTGGTACTTATTTCTATTATTCTTGGGTGTTAGTCTCCTATTCTGTTATTTTATATTCCATAGATGAGTGCAATCTTTTCATGTCTGTCTCTCTCTTTCTGACTCATTGCAGTTTGCACGGTACTTTCCATGTTGATCCACTTATATGCAAAGTTCATGACTTCATCTAAAAACTACATAAACTTAACAAATCTAAGTTGTACTTTACTTTCAGTTAGTTGCCCACCAGTTATTCAACATATATTTAAATTTTTTCCCATATAAATTTTTTACCTAAAAATTGCATGGAAAAGCATTTTCCAAACTTAAGTGGTCTAATGACAATAGATTCTTAGTGTTTTTGATAGATCTCCTCTGGACTGGTCCAGTACACATGTGTTTATACCCAGATACACTTGAATTACAAAAATTTTTAAAAAGTTGTGTTGTATGTTGTTGACTCCATCCTGTGGCTTGCAAGGTAAATCTGGGATTTTGCTAGACAGAGTTCCACAAATGATTAAAAAAATCAGGAGTTTTCATGCCGTATTTTTAGTGGACATACATGAGAGTAATGATTATTCTCATATTTCTCTTTTTCCTGCAGACAGCCAAGCCATGGAACCATGCATATAGGAAAGATAGGAGAAACAATGCAGAAGAGCCTCTTGTCTGCAAGAAGAATTTGTCCTGATGAAAATATAATCAGTTCCTGCAATTAGTGGATGTGTGTTGGAACTCTGTATGACTGAAACCCAATCATGGACAACTTTGTAGCTGCTTATCTTACTGTGATTTAATAAAAGATTTTAAAATTAAAAATATAAAAAAACATTTGGATAAGTTGAAAAGAAGAAAACTACATGAACTTTTTAATTTCTTCTTCCATAGTGGAAGATTTGAGACAATGCATAGTGACAAAAAATTAAACTCAGAATTCATAAAATACTGCACAGTTTGATGACTGAGTCATTAGCTGTTGACCATCAAGGAGCAGTCTCCCCTAGGATGCTTTTCTTGATTGCCATAACTATAATTAGTGGCTGCTTTTTTTATGTTTCAAGGGTCACGTTCTTTAAGCCTTGAGTCTTACTAGGTGCATTTCCATGGCTCTAATGTGAAATATCATTTATTAAAATATGTCTCATTTATTTTATTGTCAAGGAACATTTTTATAATGACTGTCTACAATGTTCAGCCCAGAATTCCCTAAAATAACAGACTGACTGTTCAGTGGCTAGGAATGTTATTGATAACCTTCAAATGTAAGACTTTATTATCTCAGCTCCTTGGAGCTATATTGCCAGAATTATCCCCATTTTGATGAGGCAGATCCAATGATCAATGTGAGGTTAAATGACCAAGTGCACTGAGGACAATTTGGAGTAACTTTAAAAAAATTATTAAAGAGCCATGATTTAAAAAGTTACCAATAGTTGTGTTTAAGGAATTCAATAATTCAACTCCAGTACCTCCACCAGTGTCACCTTCCCTCCACCAGTGTTCCCAGATTCCCCTCCCATCCCAACTCTCACTCCACCCCCACCTGTCAACTTGACAGGCACATTACCTTTTCGTAGTTGCCGCTTAGATCTCATGTTTTCAAATCTGTGTTTTGGGCACTCATATCACTGACATAACTGTAGCTCTGAAGCCTGTTAACCCATTAATTCTTGTTTTCTTCTCCCCCCACTTGATTCTTTCCTTCTCTATCTTTTTCTTCTCAAAGCTGAGGTCAAGGATGATCTAAGAATTCCCCTTTTAAGAAAGAGACAGAGAAAGACCTTAACAAGCGGAAGAATGTTTTATGCTCAAGGGGTGGAAGGATGAATGTTGTTAAAATGACTCTCCCACATAAGCTATTATGTAGATTCAATGTAATCTCCATCCAAATTTAGATGGCATTCTTCCAGGATCTAAAAAATTAAATAATAAAGTTTGTATGGAATCAGAAAATACTGTAAATAGCCAGAGCCATACTTTTTTAAAAGAAATTTAAAAAAAAAATCTTTTTTAAAAAAGTCACACCTGATAGTGCTCTGAACTTACTCCTGGCCCCACACTTGTAGGTCATGCCTGGTGGAACTCGAGAATCAGATCTGAGGGGCTTGGGATCAAACCTGGGTTAGCCACATGCAAGACAAGTGCCTACCAACTGTTCTTGGAATAACTTTGTTTGAAAAAACGTCTTTGGATCTGCATCAAGCTGAATTTCTTATTCTATGCCTTTTTATTCATCTTGACAATTTCTAAGATCTAACTCAGAGCAACCCATAACAAATATTTTTGCCTGCTAACTTTCACTAAGATTGTTTCTTCTACAATCATTCCTATAGCACTGTCATTGAGAAGGTGCTTAATAAATACTTACTGGTGTACATGTAAGTCCCAATTAGCTACAGATAAATAAAAATGATTTCCCAAAGCTGAGAGGAATAGTTACTCCTGAAGAAACTCTTGGAAGAAAGAAATTGTCCTCCAGAGATTTTGTGATTTTGGAATTGATGTGAGAAAAAGGAAAATTCAAAATTTAAATGGAAGTTCTGGTCCATGTACTCTATCTGAGTGATAGTGATGGCTCAGAGCTGTCAGGTCTGCCAGGAGATATTCAATCATGATGCTCATAACAAAGGTAATCACTCAGCATTTTATCTTTTCTTTAAGGTGTCATTACTTTGAAAAGAAAATAAAAGTCCCACAAGGGATTCTATGTGGCAAGTGTTTTCTTCACCTTCAGGGGAAGAAAAAAAAACTAAATGGGTTGGAGCCATAGCACAGTGGGTAGGGCGTTTGCCTTGCACGTGGTCTACCAGGGTTTGAATCCTCTGTCCATCTCAGAGAGACCAACAAGCTACCGAGAGCATCCTGCCCGCAAGGTAAAGCCTGGCAAGCTCCCCAAGGCATATTCTATATGACAAAAACAGTAACAAGTTTCACAATGGAGACATTACTGGTGCCTGCTCGAGCAAATCCATGAGCAATGGGATGACAGTGATACAGAAATGAGAAAAGACCTTAATTAACTTGACGATTTTTTTTAAGTATGTTAACTTTGAGAAACTTCCAGAATTCTGAAGCAGGAAATTTTTTTGAAAATCTTTTGAAATAGAGTAATTTATCATATACCTTAGTTTCTATAACACATAGCCAATCTTTTTCAAAATTACATTATTTTAGATAATAAACCAGATCATTCTTTCAGAAAGAAAACAAATACATTTTATCTTGGGAAAACCTTTTATGTAGAGAAATGTGTGGCGAGCATACCCTAGCAAGGGATGAGGAATGTCTAGCAAACAGGTTATAGATTCACAGCATACTGGAATGGTTCCTTACTAAGTGTTATGTGTCAAAAAAGTTCTTAAATAATCATGTGACTTTGAGACCAACATATGTAGAAATGTTATATGCTTAGCTAAAACCAAGCAATTCGACCAGTTCAACTTTTTTTAGTTGTCATGAAAGTTTAGCATACATACATAGCATAAACTTATATAGCATAAATATAAGAACAAAAACTGAATAGTTGATTTGTCAAGAACTGACCCAGATTATACTTTAAGTGATGGAGTTATTTAAAGTCAGTATATGGAGAAGACTGAATTCTGTGACTCTATACACACACATACACACATATTAATATTGAAATATTATTGTCTATCTCTATCATTCAATTTCTATATTTAGTCTTATTTACCATGGAAGAAAATGGGGAAAATAAAACTTTGAGGCAGATATATTCTATTATACTATTTAGTATAAAATTATACTAAAAAGTGTAATTTTACGTTTGTGCCTCCCCAGCCCGTTTTTCAGCTATTCACTTTTATCTACAAATTTCCTATAACTCACCACATTATGTTAACCTATTTTTGAAGATCTTTATACACTATAGAATATTCTTTGAACAAAATTTGCCATAGTTATGTCAAAGATATATAGTATTAGATATTTGCAAAAGCTAATGATATCTTACATTTCCCCGAAAGTTACAAAAATTGCACTATTTAATTGCATTTATATTTCCACAAAATGAAGTGGTTATTATAGAAGCATTTAAGAAAAAAAAATGAAAGCACCCCTAGTAAAAAAATAATGTATATAGCTCACATATTTGATATATAATGTATATGAGATATCTCTGTCTTGCTTTCCTAGAAATGCAAGGCATCAATCTTGCTGGAAAATATAGAAAACTTTGATATATTTCAGGGTGACTGCCAACACACAATCCTCTCTAAAGAAATTCCTTTTCCATATGAAATATACAGGACTTACTCACCCCTGGACATGACTGATTTGATTAGAGTGGCACTGAATAGGATTTTCTGAGACCTATGACTTACATGGCTTATCTTGAAAAGATGAACTGAGACAATCACATTTGTTCTGTAAAACATAAAGTAAGAGATGGCAAAGGAGTTTGGAATTAAATAACCATATGGATTTGGGTAGAGTGTTTGCCTTGCTCAAGGCTGACCCGGGTTCGATTCTCCATCCCTCTCAGAGAGCCCGGCAAGCTACCGAGAGTATCCCGCCCACACGGCAGAGCCTGGCAAGCTTCCCATAGTGTATTGGATATGGCAAAAACAGTAACAACAAGTCTCACAAGGAAGACATTACTGGTGCCTGCTAGATCAAATCAATGAACAATGGGATGACAGTGATACAGTGATGGGTTTGGGTCATATAGATTCATATGTAAGACAGAAAATCAGAAAAAAAAATTAAAAAGACAGAGATAAAGAAAAAAATGCACATTAGATGCTGAATATAGGTAGGAGAATATTTTTACAGTTATTGCTTTGGTTATTCAAAGCAGTTTTTTAATAATCTCATTTTCCCATTGAGGCAATTCAATAAGTCTCAATCCCTACAATAAATAGTATTATCTTTAGTTTATACTAAATACTAGGAGCAGTTATGGTCTAGAGTGGTATTCCAGCCTTTTCACTACTTCTATACAAGACAACACAAGATGGCAGCATTGAGAAGAATGGACAGGTGGTAACTTGGAGATAAAAAGCAAGTCTTACTAGGGGAATCCAGAACACCCAGAAAGAGTACTAAGAATAGTTACAGGATTCACTATGATAATATCTACAAGTAACAAACAGTTTTCAAATCTAGATAGAAAATCTATTCTCTTCCAACCTTTCTTTTCAACTAACACTTAATACAAATACATGCAAGCAGTGAGAATAAAGCTTTTGACTTAATGTTCAAATACAACCTACATTTTTTTGTTTTTACTACTGTTTTTCTAGTTAGACCTCTTTAATGGCAAGATTGATTAAAAACTCTTCAATTTTTATATAGCAGATGATTTTTCTATCTTTTATGGGTGAAAAATATGTTTAGTAAAGTGTTAGAATCCCAAAGAAGGACTTTAGTGAATGCATTGGTATTAAAGTATGGTCAACACACATAAAATTGAGTGTTTTTTTTTTTTTGCAAAGAGTAGCAATGTGCCGTGGATTCATTATTTCTCTGCTACCCTTATGCCTTGTAGGTTATAGTAGCCTGGTATTATTCCAATATCTGAAGAGATATTGCAGAGAGCAGAGATTATAATACTGTACTAAGCTTACATAAAAAAAATCAGTTAGAAGGTGAAAAATAACAGAGAAGTAAATATGACAGCAAGAATAGACTAGAAGCCAAAGGCAGCTCAATGGACTGGAATAAATGTTTCATATGCAGAAAGTTCATGTTCTCTCCCTGGAAAAACCACAGGGTTTTCAGAGGACCATCAGGAATAGCCAAAAATCACCAAAATGGAGTAACCCTGGCTCAAAAACATACAAATACCACATGTGCATGCGCTCACATAAACACACACACACACACACCAAGAATAAGTTACAAAACACAAAGGAAAACGTAAAGAAAGAAAAGCAAAGAGTTAGAAGGCAGGATAAGTGGAGATGCTTGAATTCAAGAACATATAGTTAAGATTGTATTTACGAGAAAAAAATCATTTATACTTGAACCGTGGTACTTGAAAGGATTTGTGACTGTGGGTAAAGAGGACAGCCAGATGGAGTTCTATTAATATAAATCATACCTAATCCAGTACTTGATTCAAGTTGTGGGCTCAATAACTATATTTAATGTTTCTGGCAAATGTAAAATCTTTCAAAATTTAATCTTTTCTTTTTAGCTCATGAAAAGTGGTTGAAGAATGTGTGTACAAACATCCATTCCCCAAAATAGACGTACATTCACACCCCAGGTAGTTCTAAACTTATATTGAAATAGATTTGGGAGAAAATATTATCAGTTAAATGCTTGACAGAAAAAAAAGTCTTAGAGGAATACTTGGAAAATATAAAATTGCTACATTTAAACAAGAGGTCACATAGGATTCTTAGGTGTGCATAATTATCTTACTTATTCTATCTATAATTATTCAAGCTTTCTTTCTTTTTTTTTTTAGCTCAGATCCCTCTGGATCTGATAAATTTTGTATATTCTTACCTCCAAGCTTAGACACTGTTTGCGGGTGTGGGTGTTGTCTGTTTGTTGTTCTGTATGTTTCATTTCCCCTCCCCAGAGTATTTCACAATTCTGCTAATGAACCTCCTGGGGACTTCCTGAGCAAACTCTCCTTAACCATTCTATTGTGATAATTACCTTGATTCTTGACTGTTCTTTTCTAAGACAGCAAGATTCTTGAAGACAAAGGCCGTGGTGATTTCACACTCTAAGTTATGAAGTGTGACTCATGTTTAGTACCCAATACATACATATCTGAGATAGGTAGAAGGATGAATGGGTGATGAATAAAGTTATAGTTTAGCATGGAACAGGAGAGAGGAAAAGAAAAAGGATTATGTATTGTGAGTTCATGATGAGTTATAGATATGTGAATAACAGACAAATATATCATTTTAAAACATTTTAGCTATTTAAGAAGCTGACTCTATAATTCTAGGTTGAAGCACAAAATTAAATATGAAATATGAAATAGTTTTACACTTATGGCATTTATGGCAGAGCCTGGCAAGCTACCCGTGGCATATTTGATATGCCAAAAACAGTAACAATGACTTGTCCTTATTCCCCTGACCCTGAAAGAACCCCCAATATGCCACTGGGCTACACTAGCATGCGACAGGGACAAATGGAGATGTTACTGGTGCCCACTCGAGCAAATCGATGAACAACGGGATCATAGTGACAGTGACAGTGACCAACATCCATTACATGTCTAATGGTTTCACCCATATCGTACATTCTTGTCAGCAAATAAAATATTAATATTTTTAAAATATTACATTTTTTGTAATTATACAAATAGATGTGTTCTAAGCCCATAAAATGATTGCCCCAAAATGAACTTGTCTTTTGTTTCTTGACTGGGTGTGTACAATAATGGGTATTAGGAGATATTTTAGTAGGAGCTGAAGAAAGATAGTTTCAATGAATGCGAGAATCCTCGGGGCCACTCATGCCAATAAATCAATATCCTATATTTTACTTATGGGGGGAAAGAGTATTTAAAAATAATCCTATGCTATAATTTAGAAAATATATATAAAGAAGTTGGTAATAAACCAAGACTTGCTTTAATACAAAATAGTACTGTTTTTTCTTGTTAGCATCTATCTCTATTTTTAAAAACTGGAATCAAGATTAAACAGGTCTATCCCTACCAGGTAAGTGTACCTTAAGGAACTAAACCAAAGTAAATTTCCCTTCATTATCTTTTCCCTAAGGAAGACTGAGGGGTCTTTCTCCATTACTTTCATCCTAAACATAATTTTCATAAAACATTGATTGCAGTGTGTGATACTCATGTCAGTTTTCCTCAAAGGACTATTCATTTTCAAAAGGAAGAGTTTTTCATTTCTATATTAATCTTATTCATATCTGTGCCTCAGGCACCCACACTGGAGTCTCAAACATAATAAACTCCCAGTGGATGCTTGTTAGATGAGTGAATAAATGCATGTATGAAGGAGTGAACAAATAATCTCAAAAAAAAGTCATTATCTGCCATGTGACAAGGCCTCTAAAAATATGACAAATAAATATTCTGATAGAATCTTCCAAGGAAATTTGTTTTGTTATTGATTTGTTCTTTTATATAAAGAACTTATTTTTTAAGCTAGAAAAGTTAGTTTTTCCTACAACTGACATGTTCCTTATTTAAGATATTTCTTCTTTCTATAAAATTGTTTCATCTCAGGAATAGATATATCAGTTATTAAATTGGATATTCTAAAAAAAATTCAGAGTGAAGACTTGGGGTTTATCCAGTTCACGGAGAGATTCTCAACAAAACTTTTATCTCTGGTCTTTTCCCACTCATTTGAACATTACTAAATTGCCATCACCAAGATACTTGCAATATTTGTTGCATAAATGCATTTATTTTATTCAACCAGAAAACCCTTATTACACTATTTAATTGCAAACTGAATTTTAAAGTGTTCAGTTGTAGGATTTCTATATATCTTAATGAAGGTGATTGTTACGTGAGTACATTTGTCAAACTAGATTTTAAATGCTAGAATCCTAGAAGTTTTATTAAGTATAAAATATACGCCACAAAAGGAAATGGGGAAAAAATGCTAAACACATGCACACAAAATTAGATTAGGTAAATATAACACTGAAAGTTAGATTTAGCTATTTAGATAAATAGAGTCAGAAAATAAACAAACAAAAATGGTCTTAATGGTCTAACAGACTTCACCCATGAGAGTTACAATACCAAATTCAAAGGTCCCTCTGGGTTTTCTTAAAGGGCAAAGAATAAAGTAAAAAGAACATGGGTTAGAAGAGTACTCTAGCACTGAAACCAACCATTGCCACCCAGTGGCAATGTAATTTCATGAAATTTACTTAGCAGTTTGAGATTCCATTTCTCATCTGGAAAATAGGATTTTTGAACTTGGATTTGTGGTTTTGAGAGTTGTCTCACACAGTGCTTAATGTTATTATCATTCTGATTAATCATATCAATTTCAAAATATTCACTTCTGTATATTTAAAACAGGATTTTAAAGAAAATTTCTGTCTTGTGTTTATTCGTTTATTTGCTTGGTATTTTTTTTTTTAAGAAGCTGATGGGACACTCTGACACAGGCAGGAAGTCAATAGGAAGTAGATTCCCAACCCTATTATATCAAAAAAGCTAAGACTAGTTGAAAACGAATGCTTCTTAGGAAATATAATTTTTTGGGGGGAAGCAGATAGGGAGATAAGAGGATTTATTAAAGAGGTATTGAAGAGATTGTGTGGACTAACTGAATGATGATGAATGGTGGTGGGATTGACAAAGGAGTAGATGGGATTAAGAATAACTTTGTGATTTCACTTTTCTAATTAATTGTTAACTGATCTTGATGCCTCAGGACCCCCTCTTTGAGTTTGCCAAATTTTCCAAATTTAGGGAGAATGTTAACAGTTTCGGTAAAATCATAGTAATGCTTATAAAATAAGGAAATTTAAAGGACATCAGGCAACAAAGAGTATGAAACAGAGAGAGTAGAGATGTGCTGGCAAATATTTAATTGGCTCCCTGGGTAACAAAGGCCTTATTTTTAACATTCACTGATCTTGTCTTTTAAAGGCTTCTCCCAACACCCCACCTACATAATAGAGATGCAACCAGCATTATTTTAGAAGAGATGTGCGCAATTAGCTCTTGCAAGAAGTGTAAGTCAGTTCTGTCACTGAAGGAGTGAGTCAGGAAACTAGAAATGGGAGGAGGGTTATTGGGGAAGGGAAGGGGGCCATAGAGTATTTGTAGAAAATCCAATACATTTCTCTGAATGACAGATGGGATTTTGCATACCATTTGCAGAGTACTTGTTTGTATACCTGTATGTTAATAAAAATTTCACAGAATTGATAATGTCTGCAAGTAGAATTAGCATTTGCTCCTTAAATCAGCTAAAATCATTATTGGTAACTGCAACACAGATTTTCAAAGGTCCTTTGAAGGTTAGTATACAAGAAAGGTAAAAAGAGGGAGTTCATGAAAGAATAAAATGAAAATTGCTCTATTATCTATAGTTGTCTGGTGGGGGCAGGAAGTTCTTAACTAGACTATTTATAGCTACCTATTTGAAGTTAAAATCCCTAGCTATATTCTTAATAAAATGAGACCCTTATGTTTTCTATTTTCATATTTAAGACTTTTATAATGTAAATTTAACAATTATGAATAATCTTTTTATCTTATCAGCCTTTGTAAATGTCTGCTCTTTTTGTATCACTGTCTGTTACTGTCATCCCATTGCTCATTGATTTGCTGGAGCGGGCACCAGTAACATCTCCATTGTAAGATTGTTACTTTTTTTTTATTTTAATTTATTTATTTTTAATTAGTGAATCACCGTGAGGGTACAGTTTTGGCATATAAATTAAATTTTATACTAAAATGTTTGTGTTTTTAATAAAAAGGGAGTGATTAATCATTTTTTACTGATATGTCTAAAGTATATATTTTTGGTTTGGGAGCCACACCCAAGAGTGCTCAGTGATCACTCCTGGTTCCGGGGCCATATGAGGTGCCAGGGATCAAACCTAGGTTAGCTCCGTGGAAGGGAAGAGCCTTACCTGCTATAATATCTCTCTGTCCTCTGAAATACATATTTTGATTGTCAAGCTAAAACAGTGTATAGTTCTTTCCAGTGCTTGTTTTTAAAAACAATATTTTTCACCAATTAAAAAATTATGACATATACTTGTTAAAAATTTGAGTTTTTTAAAAATAATAAAATTCTCCAGATCTATTAATGAATAATAATTGCCACCTGTATGATTTATATTTGTGATTTATTTGATCACACATCAACTATTTTATAGTGGTGCTTTGTATTTTAACTTTTCCTAAATATTATATTATCTATTTCCTTCTTGTCATTAAATTTCTACAAAACATAATGTAATTGCAGAACAATATTCTCTCTTATAAATGCACAGCCATTATTTAAACATTGTTCTATTTTGGGATACTTGAATAATTTCCAAATTTTCATTATTAGAAATGGAATGGCAATGGATATCCTCTTCCATTAGTTTTTGAGCTTATTACTCATTGCTTCCTTGGATAAAGTCCTAGAAATGTAATTGCTAGGTTAAAGTATAAAAATTGCTGCAAAGAATTTCAGTACTTAGTGTTCAACTCTCAAGCTAACTCTACAAAATTGAAATCCTATCAGGACAATCTGAGTGTTCTTTACCACAACTACTAGTATTAAATATTATTATTAAAACTACAAATATGTGCTTTTGTTTTGTGTGTGTGTATATATATCCCATTTGTATAAGCAATAAACAGAAAATCATTGTTATTTGGATTATTTTTTTCTTTATTATGGGATAAGGTAATGTTTCTGGAGGAGACATTTTGTGTGCATGTATGTGCATTTCTGTTCACAATTTTTTCTCATGTTTCTATTGATGTATAGACTTTTTATCTGATACAATTTAGAAGTAACTGAAATAATAAACTTCATTTGAGCTCCTGGAAATATAATTTCTACATAGAGCATCAGCAATGATCATAAAATGAGAAAATAAAGCTATGCTATGAAACCAATGTTTATAAATCATAATAAAACAAAGAAAAACATACTCATTTAAAAGTATTAAAACTTCATGTTTTTTAAAGGCATATTTTTTTTTATCTCTTTAGGTTTATACAGAAAATTTTTTTTCGACTTTTCCTGCATGCACTTGGATTTTAGAGCGAAGTGTTGCTACTTCTCTTCCCATCATGCTGAACAATGCCACAGAGGAATCGTCACAAACAGTTGCTGTGAGCTTTAGATACGATTTTCTAATTCTCCCTTGGCCCCCAAACAAGCAACTTCCTCAGCCTTTTCACCACAAGGGATCATGTTGCCAATAATGTCTTTGGGATAAATTTGAATTCATCAGGCTTGAATTTAATTACATTATGTAAACTAGAAACTGTCCCCAGTAGGCATCAAGCGAACAGCTTATGTATGCAACTGCAATGTCCTGTTTTGTTTAAAATATTTGCATTTTGATAAATCCACTATGACTCCAAAACCTTTTCTGATCTTTGTCAGGAATTCATTTTCATCACATGGGTTTGAATTTACATTGGAAAACAAATCAATACTTGCAACATTTTTTCATAAACTTTTTCCCCTTATACTAACCCCCCTAATAAAATATTTAGCTCTTTACCTGGGTTGGGCAGAATGATTAAGAGGAAACAAATAACACTGTTTTAATGGGTTATACCAGGATCACAGAAGCATGTAAATCCTATAGGGTATTTTGAGAGCATGCATAGGAAAGAAGATTTTCAAATTTTCAAATAGAAAAAGAAAAATCTTTTGACGTACTCTATCAGTCCCACACATTATTAGAGTATAACATTAATAACATGGTCCCTGCAGGTTCTCATTGAATATTGTGTGTCACTGTCGCTGTCACTATCATCCCGTTGATCATCTATTTGCTCCAGTGGGTACCAGTACCGTCTCCATTTTAAGACTTGTTGTTACTGTTTTTTGCATATCGGATATACCGCAGGTGGCTTGCCAGGCTCTGCCATGTGGGCGAGAAACTCTTGGTAGCTTGCCGGGCTCTCCAAGAGGGGTGGAAGAATCGAACCTGGGTCAGCCGCATGCAAGGCAAAAACCCTGCCGCTGTGCTATCGTTCCAGCCTAATATTGTGTGATTAGCCTTAAATTTTCACACATCCGCAATCACTGTATGCATACCCTTTGACAAGTGACTGTGCAGTCTTTCACTGGCTCTCCCCAAATCAGGCAGATTAGATTTCAATGTTGCCTTACTTTGGGCATGATGATGATGATGATGATGATGATGATGATGATGATGATGATGATGATGATGATTTTGCTTTTTGGGTCACACCTGGCGATGCACAGGGGTTCCTTCTGGCTCATACACTCAGGAATTACTCCTGGGGGTCCTCTGGGGACCATATGGGATGCTGGGAATTCGAACCCGCGTTGCCCACGTGCAAGGTAAACGCCCTGCCAGCTGTGCTATTACTCCAGTCCCTTGGCTTGATTTTTATGACCAAGCTTGATGAATAGAATAAAGTGTGCTTTATTTGAACTTAGTTCTCTCGTGCCTCTGACATCACTACAAGGAAAGGCCACTTTGGATAAGAGGTGTGTAACTGAGATAATGTAGCTGGCATAAGACTCAGCCTCTAGCACCAGAACTGCACAGTGTTCATAGCTTGAAGGAAATCCATCCTGCTTAGGAAATCCATCTAGATTTGGCCTGCTTAGGCCAAATCTAGATCAAGTGAACCCTGGTTAGTAATAAAATGTGGATCCCAAATATATACACACATATACCTCTGCTCGCCAAGGCAGAGCCTGGGAAGCTACCCGTGGAGTATGCCAAAAACAGTAATGCCAAAAACAGTAACAACAAATCTCACATTGGAGACGTTACTGGAGCCCGCTTGAGCAAATCGATGAGCAACAGGATGACAGTGATACAGTGATATATATAATATGTATATGATATATACATATTATATATATATACACACACACACACATGTACCTCTGCCCACCGGGGCAGAGCCTGGCTAACTGTCCATATGTATTTGATATGCTAAAAACAGTAATGATAGGTCTCATTCCCCTGGCCCTCAAAGAGCCTCCAATGGTTGGGAATAACGAGTAAGGAAAGGCTGCTAAAAATCTCAGGGCTGGGAGGAATAGAGACGTTACTGGTGCTTGCTCGAGTAAATCAATGAACAATGAGATGACAGTGATATAGTGATACAGTGATGTCTGGGATGGTTTGTTAAGGAAGATTGTTAAGACATTTTCTCCATGGAGAATCAGACTGGAAAAAGAAATCTAAAAGAATAAACTTAGAAGTTTTAGTAATGCATAACTTACTCCATGCACACTTTTTAAAAATTAATAGGCTGCTTGGTTAGAAAAGGAATGGTGATGCCCACATTTCTTAGGGTTGTTTACTGGTGCTGAAAAGTGTCTCACATAGGAAATATTTCTAGTTGTGTTTTTGGTTTGGTTTTATTTTTGGATTTTGGGTTATACCTTGCTGCTGAGGGTATAACCCTGGCTATGTTCATAGAGAACCATACATGATGCCTTGAATCAAACCTGGGTCTGCCACAGGCCAGGTCATAGCACTGTCATAGCACATCAATCCCATTGTCCATTGATTTGCTCGAGCGGACAACAGTAACATCTCCATTGTGAGACTTGTTGTTACTGTTTTTGGCATCTCGAATATGCCACTGGTAGCTTGCCAGGCTCGGCTATGCAGGCAAGATACTCTTGGTAGCTTGCCAGGCTCTCCAAGAGGGATAGAGGAATTGAACCCAGTTCGGCCACGTGCAAGGCAAGCACCCTACCCGCTGTGCTATTGCTCCAATCCCACAGGCCAGGTAGGTAATGCAAATGCCTTACCTACCTTATATCACTCCTCCTTTTTGCAATGTATTTCTAAAGGACACTTTTCACTGCAAACACAATCTTTCTCCATCTCATTGCACCACCTATCTTCAAAATTTCTCCAAACTGCTACACTCTTGGCCTACCCAGAAATGCAAAGAGCCTGAGTGAAAGGTTGCTGATTGTTGAATTCAGAAGTAAAGCAAGCTTTTCCGTTTCCTATTCATCTCATGGGGAAATCTAAACATTGAAGTACTCTGTGGACAATCAGACAAACTCTCACTGCAAGCTCTTAAAAAGATGCAGAGGAGGAAGAAAACATAGATGCAGAGAAACAATTCTGATTTGGGGCATGGTTAGTGAAAACAAAGTCAACAACAGAGCGAAAATACATATACCTGCGTCAAATGATGCTGAAAAAAAACCATACTCCATATATTACTTCTGACTTTTCTCAGGAGAAAAAAGAAGACTGTATTTATTTTATAGTGAACTAAAAACACCTGAAAATTCATTTCCAAATACTGTTTGTTTTGACTCAGTTTTACCAAAATCAATAAGCCACTTGGAGCTAAGTGTTTATAAACAGTGAGCAAACTCAAGGAAAAATACTGTCATGAAAAGACTATTGTAATAAAATAAAATCACCATCTGGCACAAAGTCTGGAACATTCCTATATGTGGAGCAGATCCTATTAATATCCCTGTTTTTCTAAGGACAACAAGTCTGGCTTGTTTCATTAAGCAGAACTAAATCTTCCCCATGGGGAACCAGGTTGGAAAGGAAGTATTCTTTTAGTGACACACTCAGGAAGCGATGATCTGGTGGCTGACGTGCACAGAGGCACCCCACTTTTAACCTGGAACAGGAAAAAGATCACCACAGTCATGGTTGGAAGCCATACAACTGCCTGGAGATTAACCACCTGCGCACATTACCTCTTCACACCAATGACAAAGCCAGGGACATGAATGTCACTAAGCACCAGTTCCATTTGGCATTTTAGGACAGAAACATTCCAAATGTTCCATACTGCAGCAAACAAAATTGAGCAGATTATTTAAGTCAAGTGGATTTCTATTCCAATGATTATAAGCCTCATATGACAACCAGTTGCATTTGAAAAACTTTGACTTATGTCAAAAATATGTCTAAATATGTCTACATGGAAAGATGCTGTTCTTCTTATGCCACAGACATATCTTTTCTTTTTCAACGTAAGGAAAGAAATATCTACATGGAAAGATATTGCTACTTTTACAATGTAAAGAAAAGGCATATTTTAAATGGTTGATTAGGGGCTAGAGAGATAGTACAGAGGATAGGGCATTTACCTTGCATGTGTTCAAGCCAGATTTGATCCCCACCACCCTATATGGTCCCTGAGCCCACCAGGAGTGATCCCTGAGAGCAGAGCAAGTATTAAACCCTGAGCACTGCAAATGTAACCCCCAAAACAAAATAAATAAATGAAGGGCTGATTATTGCCTCTTAATATTAATTGCATGGTTCAAAACATGTTACATAGCTTACTATATTGTGAATATAATTGTTACATACAAAACATTAAATTAGAAAATACATGCTTATTCAGGAGCTATGCCTGGTTCTGTGCTTCGGGTTTACTTCTGGCAGAGCTTTGAGTGGTAGTTGGGGGATCATGCTATGTTAAGGAGTAAACCCAGATATCCTATATACGAAATAAGTGGTGAGCCAAATGAATTATTTTGAAGGTCTTTGGCTTTAGCTCTTGCTGTTTTAGGACTACACATGCAATGTTCAGGATTTACTCTGGACTCTAAGCTCAGGGGTGACTCATGGCAAGGGATAGAGCACCTCTACCTCAGTATTACCGGGAACTAATTTGGGTCAGTCCATATGCAAGGCAAGTGCTTTACTTACTGTACTATTTTTCTGAACTTGACTTTAATTTTTACCTTAGAGAAAAAGAGAGATTAAATAAGTTAAAATGGAAACTTTTCTTATACCAAGAAAAGTAAAATGTATCAAGTACTTTTTATATTATGCTTTCTTTGTAAACATATTTGATATGCCATAGAGAAAACTGTAACAAAAGAAATTGAAGAATAGATTTATTTAGAACTACATGGTTCAAATGTTAGATATATTTATGTTGCTTTGTGAGTATGGCTTTAGATTTAGCAAATTCTAAATGTGAAGTGAAAGAATTCTCTAATTCAATTATCAAAACTATTATTCATTTTTATCTTTAGTATAAAATTTTTAGACATATTTCTAAAATTAAATTCATAACTTTAAAAATCAGATTCAGTAGAAATCATGTCTTCAAATGTATATTTTTCGTATGGTGTTTTTTTCAGAGAAGAATAAAGAAAGATGGAGTTATTTACCATCTTTATTTTATCTGAAAGAGACCCTTAGGATTTTGTTAGTATGTTAGTAAAAGCACCAATACACAGGAAAACAAAAACTTACAGAAAGCCAATAACAGTAATGATAACAACAAATACATAGAACTTGCCCTGAACAAAGCACTATTCTAAAGTTTTTACTCTTATTATCACTTGTATCACTTGTCATCTCATTGATCCTCGATTTGCTTGAGCGGGTTCCAGTAACATCTCCATTTGTCCCTGTCTCATGCTAGTGTAGCCCAATGATATCTGCTCGCTCCAGGAACAGGAAGAGCCTCAAATCGTTCATTCAGGGTTTTGACGAAGAAGTCTGACCATCTCATTGGTGGGTGGCCATGCGGTTTTTTGACGTCTCATGGAATCCAGTCGGTAACAGCTCTAGTCCAGTGGTCATCTCTAAATCACATTACGTGTCTGGCCCATCTGATTTTCGACGCCTTGGCAAATGAGACAGCGTCCCTGATTCTTGATCATCGATGGAGGTAGGAACTCTGAATTCCTTCTCTCACTTGAGTGAAACATGATACTCCTAGCATGGCTCTTTCGATTTCTCTTTTTATTATTTTATTTATTAATACTCTTATTATCAGTTTTAATCTATATACCAGCGGAGTGATAACACAATGAATAGGACATTTGCCTTGAACACAGCCAACCTGGGTTTGATTTCTCCATCCTTCTCAGAGAGCCCAGCAAGCTACTGAGATTATCCAGCTCTGTGGTGTATTCAATGTGTCAAAAACATTAACAACGAGTCTCACAATGGAGACATTACTGGTACCCACTCAAGCAAATCGATGAACAACGGGACAACAGTGCTGACAGTGCTGAATCTCTATATGATTTCCTGAGACAAATTTCGTGTACAAATTTGTAGACAAATTTCAAAGGAAAGTAATAGCTTAATAGAGTGTCTGGCCAAAGTGAATTCTAGTAATACGACATATTACTGCTTCCACCACTACTGGGGTATTCACGTCACACTTTACTGAGTCTTCATCAGGTATTTCCCTTTTTCCTAACCTACTTTGTTTTTACTGCCTAGACTGTGTGTTCTGCCTCCGTGTCTTCCAAATATGGTTATTATATGTGTATATATTTATATATATATATTTGTACTATCCATTGATATGAGTTTCTTAGTGAAAAATGTGTCTCTTTCTTAATTTTAAGAGTGAATTTGTTGAATATTTAATTTTTATCTCTTTTAGAATATACTAGTTTTTGGTCGTACCCAGTAGTTGTTAGAGCTTGCTTCTGGATATCTGCTCAGGTGTCGCTCCTGGAAGTGCTCCGGGGACCATATGCAGTGCCATGGATCAAATCAGAGTTGGTCACAAACAAGCCAAGAAGCTTATTCCCTATTCTGTCTGACCATTCCTTCAGTATTTAAGGTACTTTAACGACAAGTAGTAGTTTTTATGAGAGTGCTACTAAGATAGTATCTTCTAAATACACAAACTCCACAGATTTCACACTTGTTTTGGTGCTCCTAACAACAATCCAGTAGATTACTCTACACCTCAAAGTTCCTCATGGAAGCTACTGCAGTCTTCAAATAACCCTGATCCCAATCATTCTTCCCCCCACTTCTCTTCCTTGACATTGTTTCAATGACTGGGATCACGCACATCTGACTATAATACTTTCACATTTCATTTTGGTGCTTTCCCAGAAATCACACATCAGGTTGTTTTCCTTGCAAACCTTAATCACAGAGAGCTTGAGGGTCATTTTTTCAGTTGCAGTGCTCACATCCTTTGGATGGACTGTTCATAAGTGATTTCTCTGGTGTTTACATACATGTTCATACCAAGTTACACTCTCTGGCTGTCCTGCATATATATGTACACACATATATATGTCTATTCACATAGTATATATACATAAATACACACATACATATACAGATATACACATATATATTTGAAGATATATACATATGTGTATGTATATATAAACATATATATAGTTATACCTCTTTGTGATGCTCATACACCTAGATGTGGTATGGGCAGAAATATTAGAAGCGGTGTGGATCACACACAGCAGAGCTGGTAGGCATAAATAGTAGCTTTACCAGTATCATGACTACATATCACTCTTGTAAATGTTGTGCAAGTGACACTAGGTGATGAAAACACAGATGAATGCTTGTTAGGAAGCACCCTAAACCAGCATTCTTTAACCTTTTTAAATCCAGAGACAAGGACCTGTACTGCATATCAATCAAAGGGTCAATAGCTAACACCAAAGCAGTGAAGTAGTGTCTTTCTGCCGTGCTATACCTTCAGACCATCACTGGGTTCATGGATGGGTGATTGAAGACATTTCCCTAAATTGCTGAGCTTTTCTAAAGGCATCTTCTCTATACTTTTCTCATGTGAAAAATAAATTGAAAGCATCCTTATCAGGTAACAAATAATATTATTCAAATATTAACAACAACAATAATAATTAAGGACTTCCTGTGAGTTTCAAGAATCTGACTATTGGTTATTTATTTTTAAACCTGTCATGACAACCAGTTACAAAATGAACACCTGAAACAACCCATGTTAGATCTATCATACTTGAGGAATTCTGAGGCACTGCTTCTCATGAGTTTCTACACTTGGAATAATGGGAAAGATAGAATTAGTAAAGAATTGTAGGTCATAAGCGGTAGCTAATATAAAAAGAGGTAGGTAATACTGGATGCAGTAATGTTTTAGGATACGAAAGGTTAAAAGATAAATATGAAGTCTCAGAATAAGGTAGCTGCTCATTTCTTTGAATGGTAAAGACAGATAAGAATAGACTTCAGCAGGGAAGAAAATAAAATTACTGAATATTTTCAGATGACATTGTCAGAAAGAATAAAAAGTAGGAATTGAAATTTCTCAAAATGCATCAAAATGAAGATAGTGTATGAAATACATCAAAAGCTTCAGTTCATTTCTACATCTTTTGTACTTCATGTGGAAGCAAATTATGTACAGCATTGACAAATGCATCAAAACCCATGCCAAGGAATGTCAGTCTTGAATGCCCATACTATGTATATTACGTTGAGAAAAAATAATGTTTTTATAGAAAACATTTATGAGTGTTTTCTTTACAAGTAATTTGGGACAAGGTCTAATAATACCTCATATAATTTCAAGCTGGATTATGAGTAAGGCTTCCTTTCTGTTCTTGATGACATAAGTCAGAAAAACACGTAAGTCATACTATAATTTGTGGCTTCTAAACTTATACTATAAAAGTTTATGAATATATAAACAGCAGGGTGTTTGGAGGATCATCCACTTACCAGAATGACAGAGGAAAATTCTTACAAGTAGACCTCTAGCTCCCAGGTCGAGATGAATCAATTAATGGACATTACCAGCACTGGCATTTGACTTGGAAAAAAGTCATTGGCTATAAAGTGAAAACTGAAAGGGCTAAACGGGTATGAAACAACTTGTAGCTTTCAACACATCTAAAATTGATGTAATTGCTTCTACCAATAAAATCAACACTTCAGTCTGTTTTCTGTCATTTCCAGCAGGGGGAGGACTCATCTGTACAATTTCTCCAATACTCAATTCATTCTCTCAGATGAGAAAGGACTCATGTAATGGCTTAGATAAAAATTGAAGCTTACTCATCATCTAATGAATGAGTAGCATGCTTTATTCAGAGAAGACCATGCTCTTTTACTTTTTATACAGAGATCAACTATTCCTGCCAAAGTCACGCATGTATCTTTAGATTCAGTCTCATAGGCAAGGAAGAAGAATGCCAGTATTTAGTGGGCCCTGCAAAGTGGAAGACACAATTGAGCATTTTTTGAGATATTAACATAAAATCTTAATGACTGAAATTCTCAGAAGTTATCTGTCACTTAGGGAAACTTAGGGATCAGAACATTGAAATAATTATTTGCTAAAGAAGAAACAGATCTGGAGATTTAAGAGTTCTGTTTAATGTCATCAGTCGACTCAAGACCAATAAGCTTCTCTAGCAGAACCTGTGGGACGCAGCTAAAGTTGTATTAAAAGGAAAATTTATAGCTTTGCAAGCATATCTCAGGAAGGAAGAAAAGGCCCGCATAAATAACTTGACTTCACAGCTCAAGACCTTAGAAAAGGACCAACAAAAGGAGCCCAAACTAGGCAGAAGGAAAGAGATAATATAACTTAGAGCAAAAATTAACGACATGGAAACCCAAAAGACAATCCGAAAGATCAATAAAACCAAGAGCTGGTTCCTCGAGAAAATAAACAAGATTTATAAACCACTAGCAAGACTCACAAAGAAAGAGAGAGAGAGAACCCTTATAAGACAAATCAGAAATGAAAAGGGGAACATCACAACAGAAACCAAAGAAATTCAAAAGATCATCAGAGAATACTTTGAAAATCTGTATGCCACGAAACAAGAGAACCTAGAAGAAATGGACAGATTCCTGGACTCCTATAATCTCCAAAGGCTGAACCAAGAAGACGTGGAGTTCCTGAATAGTCCTATTAATATCAAGGAAATTGAAACGGTAATCAAAAGTCTTCCCAAAAACAAAAGCCCAGGTCCAGACGGATTCACTATCGAGTTCTTCCAAATATTTAAAGAGGACCTATTGCCAGTTATTCTCGAGATTTTCCAGGAAATTAAAAAACAGAAACCCTCCCAAACAGTTTCCATGAGGCTCATATCTCCCTAATACCAAAAGCAAACAAAGATACCACAAAAAAAGAAAACTACAGGCCAATATCCCTGATGAACACAGATGTGAAGATTCTCAACAAAATATTAGCAAATAGAATTCAACAACTTATCAAAAAGATCATACACCACGACCAAATGGTATTCATCCTGGGGGTGCAAGGATGGTTTAACATCCGGAAATCAATCAACATAATCCATTATATCAATAAAAGAAAAGATAAAAATCATATAATCATATCAATAGATGCAGAAAAAGCATTTGACAAGATCCAGCACCCCTTTATGATGAAAACTCTCGCCAAAATGGGTATAGAAGGGACCTTCCTCAATATAGTCAAAGCCGTTTATCACAAGCCTACGTCAAGGATCATCCTCAATGGGGAAAAACTAAGACCCTTCCCTCTGAGAACAGGGACAAGACAAGGATGCCCACTCTCTCCACTTCTGTTCAATATAGTACTGGAAGTACTTGCAATAGCGATTAGGCAAGTAAAAGATATTAAGGGCATTCAGGTAGGAAAGGAAGAAATCAAGCTCTCACTATTCTCAGATGATATGATACTATACTTAGAGAACCCTAAAACCTCTACCAAGAAACTCCTAGAAACAATAGACTCGTATAGTAAAGTTGCAGGCTATAAAATCAATACCCAAAATTCCATGGCTTTCCTATATGCAAATAATGAGAGAGAAGAAAGCAACATGATAAAAGCAATCCCATTCACAATTGTGCCTCAAAAAATCAAGTATCTCGGAATCAGCTTAACTAAGGAGGTAAAGGACTTGTATAATGAAAACTACAAAACGCTACTTTAGGAAATAAAAGAGGACACAAGGAAATGGAAAGACATCCCCTGCTCATGGATTGGAAGAATTAATATTGTCAAAATGGCAATACTCCCCAAAGCATTGTACAAATTCAATGCAATCCCTATAGGGATACCCTTGACATCCTTCAAAGAAATGGAGCAAGTGCTCCTGAAATTCATATGGAACAATAAGCCCCCACGCATAGCTAAAGCAATTCTTGGGAAAAAGAAAATGGGAGGAATCAAGCGCCCCAACTTCCAACTCTACTACAAATCGGTAGTCATTAGAAGAGCATGGTACTGGAACAAAGGCAGAGCTGCAGACCAATGGAACAGGGTTGAATACTCTGACACACATCCCCAAATATATGATCATCTAATCTTTGATAAGGGAGCAAGAAATGTGAAGTGGAGCAAGGAAAGTATGTTTAACAAATTGTGCTGACAAAACTGGACAGCTACATGCAAAAAAAAAATGGGCTAAAACTTCCACCTATCACCATGTACAAAAGTAAGATCAAAATGGATTAAAGACCTCAACATCAGACCAGAATCCCTAAGGTACATTGAAGACAATGTTGGCAAAACCCTCCACGACATTGAAGCCAACAGTATCTTCAAAGCTGACATGCCACTGGCCAAGCAAGTGAAAACAGAGATAAATAAATGGGACTGTCTCAAACTAAGAAGTTTCTGCACTTCAAGAGAAACAGTGACGAAAATACAAAGACAATTTACAGAATGGGAAAGGATATTTATGCAGTACCCATCCAATAAAGGGTTGATATCAAGGATATACAATGCACTGGTTGAACTCCACAAGAAAAAAACTGCCAACCTGATCAAAAAATGGGGTGATGAAATGAACAGAAACTTTCCCAAAGAAGAAATCCAAATGGCTGAGAGGCACATAAGAAAATGTTCAACATCACTAATCATCAGGGAAATGCAGATGAAAACAACAATGAGATATAATCTCACACCACAGAGACTGATCCACATCCCAAAAAACAAAAGCAACCGGTGTTGGCATTGATGTGGGAGGAAAGGGACTCTCCTTCATTGCTGGTGGGAATACTGACTGGTCCAGCCCTTTTGGAAAACAATATGAATAATTCTCAAAAAATTAGAAATGAGCTTCCATTTCACCCAGCAATACCACTCCTGGGAATTTATCCTGGAGAGGCAAAAAGGTACAGTAGATATGACATCTGCATTTCTATGTTCACTGCAGCACTGTTTATAATAGTCCAAATCTAGAAAAAACCAGAGTGCCCAAAAACAGATGAGTGGTTAAAGAAACTCTTGTATATCTACACAATGGAATACTATGTAGCTGTCAGAAAACATGAAGTCATGAAATTTGCATATAAGTGGATCAACATGGAAAGTATCATACTGAGTGAAATGAGTCAGAAAGAAAGAGACAGACAGAGAAAGATTGCACTTATATGTGGAATATAAAGTAGCTGAGAGGTACAAGCTTGCAATGATGCAATCTCTGGCAGATATTTCTCTGGACTTAGTTACTAAAATACAGAAACCCAAAATTGTGCGGCCGCTAGTGCGGCCAGTCGACCTCATATCTCTTCATTCTCAGCAATGGAAAACAAATTATCAAATGCTTCCTTTTCAGCAGGTCCGACTTTAGGGGGGAGAAACTCCAAATAATAATAGTGAGTTTTTTGTTGAAATATTGAATGTAATCAAAGTAAAGTGAAATTTATCAGTTACACACGCAGGGTGGGGGGCTAGGGAGGTGGGGGATAGGGGGGAGGTATACTGTGATTCTTGGTGGTGGAATATGTGCACTGGTGAAGGGATGGGTGTTCGGGCATTGTATGACTGAGACTTAAACCTGAAAGCTTTGTAACTTTCCACATGGTGATTCAATAAAAGAATAAATTAATCAAAAAAAGACAATAAGCTTATAACTCAGGATCTTTAGTCTCGACCCGAAACATCAAAATTTTCATACAGCAAGTTCATCATCAGTTTGTTTGTTTCTGTTTTTTTATCTGTCTTTATCCTTAAATCTCTCAAGATCTGTTGCCTATGTGATTATGAATATAGACATGCCTGTGTGACTCAGTTTACTTATACTCTGAAATTATTTTTCTATTAGTAGAAGTATTACTGTAAAGTTGGTTAAGCCTTTGACTGAGCCCTTGGACTTCCATAGAAAATTAGCATAAAAAAACACACTAACAAAACTTATGCCATTCTATATAACATGGTAAATATAGGCCCATTAGTAGGATTGTTTGGAAATTAAATTAGACATCTTTAGGAAACATTAATTATTTATACTAATGAATATTTCATAAATATAGATAACCAGAGTATCTACACTATTCTAGCTTGAGGCAATAAAATGCATCAAAATACAAAAATACTGGTTTTATTATTTTTGAACAGAGTATTCAAGAAAAGATAGAGGACAAAAGTAATTTAGTTCCTACCTGAATTTTACATCCTAATTAGACTTACCTGCCTCAAATTAAGTTATGACTTCATGTTATTTTAAGAGGAATGGCTTAAAATATTCCTGCGTCATCTGCACTAACTACACATAGTTATGCCATTATTTTTATTTTGGCTTTATGATTTGTAAACAATTATTTCTCATCCAGTTTCAGTCACTACTAATCAATTCCATGCATCAATGTCATCATAGAAGAATACCACATTTCTTTTATCAGTTGTACTTAGGAATTCTCATATCGTGTGATTTTCTGGTTGTAAATACATGGATATCTGAAAGAACTTGAAAAATAAAGAACTGAATAGGTAGTACATAAGCCATTATCTGAAGTCAAGTTTGAAAACAAAGAGCTAAATTTGGTCAGGGCTTATATAATATTAATATTCAAACTAAAGCTCTCCAAAAGCACCCCAACTATTCCCTATGAGTAGTGGAAGAAAAAGAGCCTGAAAAGCTTTTCTGTGAAATCTTCCAAATAGAAAAATGGAAATAGTATCTCTTATTAAGAAGAAATGTAGATGTTACGACACGTTATTTGGTTGAAACATTTTCAGAGACATCATCATGTGTAAACTGCATTTCAAGCATGAATAAGAACAGTTCACTAATGTAGTGCTGAGTTCTGAGAAGATACATTTGCTTCATTTCATTCACAACCAGCAGTTTCTCTCCAACCTTGTGCCCACAATGTCAGGCTTCACACTGGTCTTTCAAAATGCAGGAAGGGCACCATTACAGGACACTGCACAGCAGCTAAAGATGCTCTTAACAAAACGGAAAATTTTATAAAGCAAAGAAAAAAATGGCAGCTATCACAAAAACCAATTGATATTTCCCCTTACTTTTCCTTCTGAATGGAAGGATACTGAATTGAATAAGTAAACATTCAAAAGCATACAGCATCTGGGAAAAGCTAAGCCTTTCTGAAAATATCTTGATTGACACACATGTCCTATTACAAGTCTAAACAAAATGCAAGCAAGTATTCCATAAAGAAAATTGTGGCAGTGACATTTTATCTTCTTTTCCTCCTTTTTCATCAGACCTCATAGATGGCAACGCTGCATTATCAGCATTCCAGACTAATGCAATGGGCACCCAGTTTCTCTGACACATGCTTATTACTCTACTATGATAAGTTAACTATTCAGTGAACTATAAGCATGATGGCTGAGCTGTTGGAAGCAAATTTTGCCAAGAATAAAACCTTATTTATTGATGTTTAAATAAATAATAATACTCAACATCTATCTCAAAGGTGATTCTCATCATCATTGGTTGTGTTGTCTTAAAAGATGGCAATGTTGAGATCTGAGGATGTGGCTTAGTGGTAGAGCACTTGCCTTATAGATGGGAGGTTGCCAGTTAAGCCCCTGTCACTGTCTCCCATGCAAAGTAGGATTCTAGTGGCATTATTATTGTGATCCCTGATGGCACAAAAATAATGTGGAAGCCCAGGCACACTGTAAGTCAGTGCATACATCCTGGGTATAGGAAAAACAGCAATGGTAAAGAAGGGATTAAAAATGGGAAGTATAAAATACAGAAATCCAGACCCTCTGTGCCTGAAGACTTTGATTCCAGAGACCTGACACATTTGGGCATCCAGCGCAGCTTCTTACAGCAATGCACTGGGACTGTGAGCTGGGCTATGCAATTTCTGGCAGAATTTTCCCTGGACTTTATACAGATATCCAAAACTGACTTAACATCTCTTAATTGTCAGCAAGGTGAAACAGTTCCTTTGTAACAGGTCTGACTTGGGGGGAAACTCCAAATAATAACAGTGAGTTTTTGTTGAAATATTGAAGGTTATTAAAATAGCAGCCATTTCTCTAGACTGTGAACTAAGCAGCAGCCCCACGCCGGCCGAGAAGAGGAAATATCCCTCTTTCCCGGTTGTTTCCCATTTTCAGGGAGAAACGGATCGTGGCGTCCACCATACTATGAGGAGCTGGAAGGGGGATAAGGGGAGAAAAAAAAAGGAAAGGAAAAAGGGGGAAAAAAGAGTTATGTACTTGGAGCAGTGGGGCTACATATCTCTTCATTCTCAGCAATGTTAAACTAATTATCAAATGCTTCCTTGGTAGTAGGGCTGTCTTTCTTGAAGGGAAACTCCAACAACAATAGTGAGTTTTGTGTTGAAATATGGAACGTAATCAAGGTAAAGAGAAAATGAAGTGAAATTCATCAGTTATACAGTTGGGGGTGGGGGGGCGGGGGCGCGGGGTATACTGGGGTTTTTGGTGGTGGAATATGGGCACTGGTGAAGGGATGGGTGTTTGAATATTGTATAACTGAGACATAAGCCTGAGAACTTTGTAACTTTCCACATGGTGATTCAATAAAAATTTAAAAAATACAGAAATCCAAAACCGTGCGGCTGGTGGTGTGGCTGCTTGACCTCATATCTCTTCATTCTCAGCAATGCAAAACATTATCGAATGCTTCCTTTTCAGCAGGTCTGACTTTAGGGGGGAGAAACTCCAAATAATAATAGTGAGGGTTTTTTGGTTCAAATATTGAATGTAATCAAAGTAAAGTGAAAGAAAAGTGAAATTTATCAGTTACACAGGCAGGGCGGGGGGCTGGGGAGGTAGGGGGCTAGGGGGAGGTATACTGTGATTCTTGGTGGTGGAATATGTGCACTGGTGAAGGGATGGGTGTTCGAGCATTGCATAACTGGGACTTAAACCTGAAAGCTTTGTAACTTTCCGTGTGGTGATTCAATAAAAGAATAAATTAAAAAAATAAAATAAAAAAAATAAATAAATGAATAAAAGATATTTCTAAAAATAAAAAAATAGGGAAGTATCTTTACCTAGCCAGACCTCACTAATAGGCCATATGTACTCCTAACATACTGACCTCAAGTTCTAGGTTTAGGTATTAACAATTTGAAGAAACCAGCATAGTCATCGAGAGCTTATGAGTTTTAATGGTACAACTACCCCACATTCTTCTGCATGGAATCAGTGTGGTTATTCAATATATAAAATTTAAAATAAAAACAAACTATAAAGAAATCTCAAATACCCCTTTTATGTAACAAGTACTTGTTTTCACAGATAATAGAAAATCAGGAATAGCCTAGGGAGAGAGGAGAAATCACCTTGAAAAAATAATTTCGGAAGGAACTAAATATCTCAGCAATCAAAATGAAAGATACTTAGGACTGCTGCCATGTAAGCTCATCAACCAGCCTTGTTCCAGAGATTCAAGTAAATTTTGAAAGAGATAATCTAAACACACACATTTCTTGAACACCCATTCCAGGCTGGGACCACCGGGGACACTCTCAGGCGGAGACAGGCCAGGTCCCACCCAAACAAAGCCATGGCAGTCACTCCTATGGCCCAAAGCTGCCACCATTATTCCAGGCAGACTCCATCACCTCAGGACTGAGCATCAAGTAGAATCTAATATCTTGAAAACCTCAGGCACACAAGTTCTTTTGGCTGAAATCTCCAGGCATTCTTGGAGTTAAAATTTCAATGCTAGCCAGGCTACACATTTTGTCATCTCAGTAGTAGATGGATGGAATGTAACATAGAAACCAGCCATTCTGGATGAACAAAAACATTAACACAGAAGGTTAACTCGCAACAACAGTTTAGTAAACCCTTAGACAGGTTCTTGAACAGCAAAATGGAAAGAGCATGTAGTTCATCTCAACTCTGGGTGTTTAGGAGTTTTGTGTAGTTTTCTAAATCTGTAGCTTCATCCTACCTTGGATAATCTTTGAGTGATTTTGATGCCTTTATGATTCAAACTAATGCAGAGGCTCTCAAAAGTTCAAAATTGGCTCCATACTGAACCTAATCTGCCCAAAACTCCAGGTACACAGGTCTTTGTGGCTGAAAACTCTAGCTTGAGTTGGGGTGTATGAGTTCCCCCCACTTTGCTGTACTTCCAGAAGACCAGGCAGCCACACCCATGAACCACTACCACCACCACTGCCACCCACCCCATGTTAACTCATCCAATGGCTTTGTTTCAGAGACTCATAAATAAATCTTCAAAGAGATCAACTAGCTGCAAAAATTTCTTGGACACCCATGCCCAGCTGAGATCTCCAGGGCAATCTTGGAAGGGGCCAGACCAATACCTACCCAAACAGAGCCCTGGCAACCGCTTCCACATCCCCAAAGCCTCCATCATGCCTTCAGCCAGACCCGACCACCTCAGGAATGAGTACCACAGAGAACCTAGTCTGCTGAAAATTCCAGGTACTTGGGTCTTCATGGCTGAAAATTTCAGGCCTTCTCAGATTCAGGGTGGGAAACCCCCCCAACCCCTGCCCCACTTCCTCATACTTCTGAAAGACCCAGTAGCCATACCCAATTAAACATTTAACTGAAATTTGAAATTGCTCAACTTGTCCAAATTGTACAACACTAACATTGCAGTAATAGTATACCATGCTGGATGGGATGTAATGCAGAAGCCAACACTTGTGGATTAGCAAACATTAACACAGAAGGCTTAACTTGCAACAACAGCTTAGCAAAACCTCAGACAGGGACTTACTGTGAGATACAAACAATTTTCACAAAGTTTTTCTACAGAAATACATTTTTGATCATGTTTTCTCCACTTAATGGTAAGCAATATAAAATATATCTGTGGCCTGTTCCCAGGGCAGGTTTCAGGGATGGCTGGCAAATAGAGACAGTGGTACATGAAAGTTGACATTGGTGGTGGGATTGGTGTTGGAATATTGAATGCCTGTAACAAATCATAATGAACAACTTTGTAAACCATGGTGTTCAAATAAAGTCAGGAAAAATATTGTCTCAATACTCTAAGCATAAATGATAGATCTAGAACTTGAATCTGGTCTTTGTGTCTCTAATTTTCCAGGATGTCTTACCAAAATTTTATAACCCAGTGTTAAAGAAGATCCCTATTGCCTGGACTAGTAAAAGATTGGGCGTGATGTTGTGAGAATCCTGTGTAGCTAATGGTCTGACCAGATATGTTTTTTGAAAGTGCCAGTCAAGGAAAGCAAAGTGCAGTACTTGTCCATGGCAAGTCAGTTTTTTTGCAACTTCATTGTTTGCTTGAGCACATTACAGATTTTAAATGTATATAATTCATAACAAATGGGATAATGTGCCTCCAGCACAAATTATTCAAAATACTTTCATCAGAAATTTGGTTCTCATTTCCAGCACCCTAAAACCATATACTCAGTCTTCATCAATATAAATCATTCAGTCTGCAGCATCTCAGAATCAATCTCTGCTGGGCTATCAGAGAGAAAAACAACTTCCATATACCTCCCATTGTGCAGACTCTGATCTGGAATAGTACAGCATCAGCAGTGACAGCATAATAAGATCATATATACTTTTTTTGCTAAGTAATTCATAAAACTCAGTTTCATCTCAGTCATATTTTTGCATTAAGCTGTGCCATGTCTGTGGACATATGCTAATGAACAAAATGAACAGATTTCTTTTTGTATAAATAAGCCTTATCTTTTAAACCAGAAACAAATTTCCAAGCTAAATCTCCAAATATATTTTCCTAAGCCCATGTAAAGTAGTTCATTGTGTTATTTTAGAAATTATGTCCCTAAAATAAAAAAAGAAAGAAATTTACATTATTTAAACATTACAATAAAACATCATGGTTTATACATATTTACCTTCACTCTCATCTGAACCCCCTTCTGAATGACAGCAAGGATAAGAAAAGGATTAATCCATAAGTGCAAAGAAGTAAAAGAAAAAAACAATAATATATAAATGATGTCAAGTCACTTTTGGAAAATAAAAAATGGAGGTAAAAATACAGGATCAAGCAAAGTAGTGGAACGTGAAACAAGGTCTTCAGAGGAGATCTTTTGAGAGATTAGCTTGTCAGACTTTCAGAGCTTTCAAAACCCTTAAGAATTGGAGCTGTGAGGTAGCTCAGGAGTGCGACAGAGAACTTTTTTTTCTCTAACTAGAAGAAAGTGTACTTCAAAGACTCACTAAGTGGGAACATGAGGTGCAGAATAGAGAAGCTGAACTAGAAATACAAGTATTGAGTGACAATCTGAAAATGGAATGGAGCTACATCCCTCATCCTCAAGTCCTCTATGTTGCCTCTAAAACAGATCCTAATGCAGAGCACACCTTAGACAGGATACACCTGCTTGAACCTGTGGGACACTGGAAGCACCTTCTCTAGAGACACAGAAATGTCCAAGAAAAATATTCTTCAGATGCTAATGTTTTGGCTTCTGCCAAGAGAAAAGCAGCTTCCCACCTAATCAGTTTACAGTGACAGTTATCAACTCAAAAGTTCTACAAATAATATGTTTCCTCCACTATCTTTTTGCTTCCATCTTTGTTGTTTCAGTGACCTAGAGTCGCACATGTGTGGCTGCTGTGGTTTTCCATTGGTGTCACACACTCTAATCAAAGTGCTCACAAACACCTTTTTGTGTACTTGAGATTATATATTTGCTGTGAGGCAGGGGATCATGGAGAGCAGGCCAGCCAGGATCACACTCAGGGCATGTGAAGGGCAGTGAAGATAGAATTGCCCTTGGGGGCTGAAGCGATTGTACAGCAGGTAAGGTGTTCTCCTTGGGTGTGGTTCACTGTCATGCCGTTGCTCATCGATTTGTTTGAGCGGGGGTCTCTCATTGAGAGACTTATTGATACTGTTTTTGGCATATCCAATATGCAAGGGTACCTTGCCAGGCTCTGCCGCGCGGGCTAGATACTCTCGGTAGCTTGCCGGGCAATTAGAGGAGGGTGGAGGAATCGAACTCGGGTCCACTGAGTAAAAGGTGAATGCCCAACTGCTGTGCTATCACTGCAGCCCTGGATGTGGTTGACCTGGAATAATCCCTATCACTGCATATGTCTTCTGAGTATTACCAGAAATGTTCCCTGAGCACAAAGCAGGGGTAAGTTATAATCACATTGGGATATGCCTGTCTCCCCTAAAAAATGTTAGCGGGGAGGGAGGTTGCAAGACAGGCACTTTTACTGCTGGGCCCTGCCAATTACTCTTCTTGCACCTCATGATAAACATACATGATCAGAAAGATCACAATACTTATTAATTTTGTTTTGCTTTGGGTCATACCCAATGATGCTCAGGGCGTGCTGCTGAGTCCATGGTCAGAGATCAATTTTGGCAGTGTTCAGGGGACCAAGTGTCACCCATGTTGGGAATTAAACCTGAGGTTCTATGCAAGTCAAGTGCCTTAACCTCTATATTATCTCTCCAGCCCATAATTTTTGAGAAAATCCCCCATCATGAAAATAAGATATGGAGAACATGTGAAGAAAGAGACAAACATATGGACCAATATGAATTTCTTTCTTTTCTTTTTTTTCATTTTTTGGAGGTAAAGTAGGAGAGTGTGTCCGCTGGGATTCTCTGCAAAATTAGCAAATGGACAATGTTAGGGTCAGAGGATGTGGTATGACTGTGGTGCTAAGGATTTTCTGGATCTCTCTAGTAGTTCTCAAAACTTCCAGGGCTGCACATCAGTGTTTGGGGAACCAGATACTTCTGGTGGTTATCAATATGCAAAGCATGCACCTTAAACCCCTCTACTATCTGTGGCCCTAGTGTTTTTTAAAGATGTTAGTTAATAACCTCAGAAAAGTGGAATTTACTATAGTATCCATTTGAGAAAGAAGATATTAAAAGAGGAATTCAAAAAGGTAGAGTAAGGGGAAATTAAACTTGTTATCCAAGTAATTAAATAGCTAATAGAAGAATTTGATGGCTAAGCTAACAACATTTTCTGGAGAAGGAATACAATGCTAATGAGAGAAATTGAAAAAGAAATGATAATAAAATTAGCAAATGGAATGGCATGACACTACCCAAGCATTGCTGAACAAGAGATCTGGAGATCAAACGTAACGATTTCCTACAAACAAAATCAGAACTCAAATAGGCATGTGTCCATAATGACAGAGTCAAAACAAAATAGAAGTCAAAAGAGAAAACAGGATCTTCCCAGAAGCATAGCATGCAAGTTTATTGCTAAAATAATACCATGTTTGAGTCATTTTTTTCCAATTAATACCCCCCATCTTGGATTTTTCTCTCTAGGACAGATGTTTACTTCTAAGGAGGTAACAATCATGCTCAAAACACATAGAATCCAGGACACAGGAAATTGAGTGTGCAATGGCCTCTAGGAGTTTGAAAACATCTAAGGGGAAATTGTGAGCAAAAGATCATGCCAGGCCTACAGAGCCTAGTTTCTTAAGTTGGGGAATCACATAATATAATTCGGAAGTCATGAAAAAAAAACTTAAATAAATTGATAATTTATTGACAGAAGGTATTTGACTATATATCTATTCTCTATCACTTGCAAAAATTTCTCAGGTGAAAAGAGGTTATGCGAGTTGGAAGGTGTCTAGAAAACACAGATGGAGTATTTTAAAAGTAGATAATGGTCAAACTCAGGATGGAGAATCAAACAGAGAGAAGCAAGTAAGAAACTGAAAGCCTTGGTTGTGTGGTATGGAAAAGTGTAGGAAAGGCTATCTCTAGTGTCCTAAGCAAGTACGTGAAAAAACTAAGCCAATATATAACTCCCATAAAAACAAAAATAAATTATTACAGTCAAGTGAAAGTAATTATTGTCTATTTTGTGGTTTTACCATGAGGAATGGGTCCACAGGCATAATAACAAGAACAAATAATTACTAATTTAATATAAAGTCCATGACATGGTTTTTTGGAGAGTGGGAGAGTGTGTGACATTTCACTTTTGGAATTCAATAAATATTGTCTAAAGTTAGAAGAACAATTCCCACAATTAGGAAATGAAATGAAAGATGAAACTTGGAGGAAACACATAGAAGACTTGAAAGTGGTCTCTTCCTATGAGAAAAAATTGGGAGTGAGGGGAGTTCAGGCAGAACATTGCTAATCTAAAGAGTTACCACAGACTTTCAAAGGAAATTTTTGTGCTTATATGTTAAATGAATTAATAGAAAGGAAAGATTAAAACATTAACACATGTCTTTCAACTGCTATTCTGCAAATAAGCCTTGAAAAATAAGGATCAATATCACTCATATACAAGGTCAGAGAACAGCCTGATTGACCTGTTTCAAAATTTCTGGATTTTTATGTTTTCATTAATATGAAAGGATCCAGGGAAATATCTCACAGGGCTAAATTTCCTGCTTTGCACATAGGAAGCCTGGGCTGGTTCACTACCATCACAGCATCCCCTGGTGTGTGCTGGGAGTGACTCCTAAGAACTCTCTAGTAGTAGCCATCAAGCACTGATGATGTGATCCAAACATGTTCCAAACCTGCTCCAAAAGAAAAAAAGGAAAATGGGAATTTAGGACTTAAGTTATAGTACCACAGTTAGGGCATTTGCCTTGCATATAGCCAATGGGGATTCAATCTTCAGCATTCCGTATGGTCCCCCAAGTCCATCAGAAATGATCCCTGACCACAGAGGCAATCCCTGCACACTACCAGGTGTGGCCCACAAACAAACAAACAAACAAATAGAAAAAAAATGAGTTTTTTTTTTGGCGGGGGAGGGGGGTGGGGTTCATCCATACCTGGTGATTCTCTGGGGTTACTCCTTGTTCTGCACTTAGGAATAACTCCTGGTGAGCACTAGGGATCATATGTGATGCAGGGGAATGGACCCAGGTTGGCTGAATGGGCTGCATGTAGTAAGTGGTAAGCAGTCTACCCACTGTATTACTCTTCCCTAAATTAAATATTCAGCAAATAAACAAATGTTAAACTTATATAGAGAGTTTATTATAGTTTAATACATTTATCACATACCTTATAACAGACTTTTGGACAGAAATAGTATTCTATGGTCTTCATGCAAAAGATTCACTGGCTTCTGAGAACTTTTCAATATTGTCTGAATACAGTAGGAGTAGGAGAAGTCAGAGATTTTTAACAAGTCAGGTATGCTAAGACTATAGAAGAAAACATTTCAAAACTGGAGAGATAGAGCTCAAGTGGTAGAGCACATGCCTTTCATATTGTTATTCTCAAACTCATGGTCTTATGATACCATTGAATATAATCCTGCTAACGAGGTAACAGGCAGCTGGTCTGGTTCCCAAACCATCAGGCCCATACCTAAGACAGAGTAGCTCTGGACCCATTGAGCACCACTACTTAAACCAAAATCAAAGGAAAAGTGGATACATTAAATATTCTGGAGCTGTTACTAGGATATGATAAATAAATTTCCAGTAAGTTCAATGGCACCACCCCACATACTGAATGCAGTTAAGCAGTCACTGCAATTTGTGAACCTTCTTACAGCAACAAAGTGTGTGGTCTCTGGCACACTTAAATAAGGTATGAAAATTGCAAGTAATAACGACAAAAGTACAACCCCAGGTGAGCACCAAAACTAAGGTATGAGGATATGTAGTGAATAATATGAATTCCCCAATCAAAAAAAATAACAACAAAGGAAGAATATTGGAGATGGGGAGAAAAACAAGATTCAGAAAACATTAAATTTGCTCTAGCAAAATGTACAGAGCAATTTAATATGTGATTTCTTTTGTATATACATGTATACACATAAAAGAGTACATTGCTGAACTTGTTAAAGTATTGTCCCCTCAGGAAGGAATTTCAGGGAGAAGATTCATATTTCATTTGAAATATTTTTTCCTGATTTTAAATAAGATTGTGTTTCTTATATGCAGACATATGTATAGACATATGTATACAGATATATGTTGCCATTAAAATAACTTTGAAGGGTCTGGAGTTGTAGTATAGTGGCCCGGGCACTTGCGTTGCATCTAGCTCACCTGGGTTTGAGGTTTACCCCATACGTTTCCCTGAGCCCTCCCAAGAGTGATCCCTGAGTACGAAAGCAGGATTAAGCCCTGAGCACTACCAGGTGTGGCTGAAAACAAACAAACAAAGCAAGTTTAAAATAACTTTGATGAATAATGGAAAGACAGATCAAATTACTAAAGAAAGGAGAAAGGAATTGTGATCTTATTTATGTAAACTAATACAGGGTAATCTTTGGTTATAAGATTTGGAGTGATTGCTGTTTATTCTTTATGGTCTTTGAAATGGACCTATTTTCTCGAATTTTATTTCTCTTACTTTAAAATGGAAATATATTATTAATAAGAGAAAAAGGAGAAAGGCTGTCTAATTCCTTTATCAATTCTCTCAAGCAGAGAAGATGTGTAGTCAGAGAGCATGTATTTCTGGAAGGGGAGGGTAAGCATCTGGGTATCACATTTGCAGATGGACTTTATGCAAAGCATATGGTAGATTTTCTCAAGGAAAATTGTTGCTGTGAAGGCATGAGCTGCTATTTAAACTTGGCAGACGAGGTCTTTTTAAAGCTTGACTTTTCTCTCTCCAATATATGAAGTAGACATATGCTCACATTGTTTTTAGGAGAACCCCCATTGTCAAAATTAGCTTCTTTTTTTCCCCCTTAGTGAAACTCACAATGTATATATAATATAATATTTTGATAGTTTGGGTGGGTAAGAGAATAATTTTTTAAACTTATCCTTCAAAGCTGTTTCCTTTTTTTCTTCTTGGGTAGTCAGATATGTTTAAACAGGGGCTAAGGAAAAACAAAAAGAAATAAAATACTATAAGCCAATATGAAGAGATTCACAGAACCAGTGGTAGTGGAGCCAGCAGGCAGAGTACCATTTCAGAATAATAAACAACTCCATTCTCAATTTACCAGAGGTTATAGCTTGAAATATCACAAGTAATTTTCATGAGAAGTAAATGCTTTTATAAAGGTCAAGGCAGAATTTATCAGCTTTATTTCATGTTTTCTTTCCATTTCTTAGGTATGTAAAATGAATACAATGGAAAGGTTTTGGCTTTTTTTATGTCTTTCCTGCAACATGACTAGTAGAGCAATTGCTATGCTTCCATTTCAGCAAGTTGTTTTGTTCCCCTATAGGTCCTTTTTAAGAAAACCATAAATAAACATTCTTTCAGTGACTCAAACTAAGACATAGACACAGAATGTGCAGTGATGTGTGAGGATCAGAAGAGAATGGCAAACATTTACCCAGGAGAAACTGTGACAGATGTGGCCAGTATCATAAATTGTCTTCACTACAGATAAGAGACTCTTGCATTTTTAAGGGTGCTTGATTGAAAGTTTTAAGAGAAAGTCCTTCCCCCAAATTAATTGTCTCCTTCAAACTCACATCTCGCTTTGGGGACAAAAATCTGGAACTCTAACAAAGCTTACCATTCCCCAGGGGATATTTTACAAAACATTAAGCAATTCTAATGGTTTTCATTTTTTAATGATGTCAAAGATTATGTGTGTGAATACTGAAGCAAAATTTTTGAAAGTTAACATATTAGCAACTCATTCTATATATGGGGCTCATCTATAAACATTTACCTATTCTTTGACCTCTTCTGTCAAAAGATATTTGATAATAAAAAGACGGAAGCTCAAAATGTTAAGCTTCTCTCACCTGTAACCTGTATTATTTTGAGCAATTAGCTTCTCTAGACCTTAAATATTTATGAAGTGATGTGGATGATAAACTCTGATATACCTCCTGTCTTCATATTCAAATGCAAAGCTATGCTTATCTATGTCTGTTAGAACATTTTGCACTTCCATTCAAAGATTTGGAGAATTTTTAGTCATGGTAACCAGCTTCTGCCTCTGGATACATAAAATTCGCTCCCTACCTACATCTGCTCAATAAGGTGTTTTTCTAGTATGTTACTGCAGCGAAGCCACACCTAGATTTTTGTTTGTTTGCTTGCTTGTTTAGTTTTTATTTTTCCTTTGGTTTGGGGGGACACAGCAGTGCTCAGGGATTACTCCTGCTCTAAGCTCTGGGATCATGTCTGCCAGGGCTTGGTAGACCAATGGAGTGCCAGGAACCAAACTCTGATTGACTACATTCAAGGCAAGCCCTACCCACTGTACTATTGCTTCACCTCCCACACATAGATTTTGCTTAATGTCTATGGCTGCCTTCTGTCTACAATAAGCTGAGTACTCACACCAGAATCTAGCAGCTTGCAAAGCTAAAATACTCTCTAGCTGATCCTTTATAAAGAGAGTCTGCCAATTGCTATCCTGGAAGATGTTTAACACTCCTAAGAAGTGCTACAATTTAAGGCAAACGCAGGCATCAAGAATTCTGAATGAAGGGCAGGAGACAATTAGAGGGATTCAGATATCATGCTTTGCATTTGATGTATTTGGTTTGATTCCAGGACCACAAGAATCCCCGAGCACTAGTGAGTGTGACACTGGAGGCCACCAAAAACTAGTGGCAGAGAGTTGAAAAGGGATGGGTAATCTCTGGCACTACAGGATACTCATAGCTACGAATTGCCAATTCTTACACTGGACCACCAGCAAAGTTGATTAAGAATTTTTGGGAGAGGAGCAAAGGTCTTGCACACTATTTGGAAGACACCACTCCACCTCGTATGCTGGAGGTGTGCATATAGGAAAGCATGTTCCAGTCATTTCAATCACTTCTACAAGGTCCTACTCACCCCACAGGGTCAGCCATTCCTGAAAACTCTATTTGAGTAATGCACAATCTCAGATTCTTTAAATTAAAAAAGGTCATCATCTAAAACATACAACTATTTGATGTTTTCTTCTTTATTGTGTTCAAAATTCTCCTTGTTTTCTGTTTTAATTACACTTTAGCCAGAACTCACATCCTTTTTAAAAGATTTTTTTTTAAATTAGATACTGTCCTTTTGAAAATCTCAATAAAGCTATGATCTTTTCTCAGAAAAATATGCTAGCATAATTCAAGTATTTTGTATTCAGTTTGTAGGATATCCAGGGGGGGTAGTTTACATCAATATACTTTAGAACACACAGCCACCATGGTTTGTAAGTGAGATCGGTTGTAGATAGTTCAATGCAATATACTATTACTAGATAGGATTGAATTTCTGTGCAGCATAGCAGAGAGAAAACCAGGTATGCAGCCAAAGGAACAACTTTATGCACTGTCTCTGCTACTAACTATATATGACAGGCCACTGAAGCGCTCCATGCTTTGAGTTTCTCATTTATTAGATAGTGAAAATAACAAATGTCCTGCCTTCTTCACTGGTTATGGTAAGAATCAAATGAGGTAATGTGTAAAACACAATTTTTTAGACCATCTCACTTCCCTTTTAAACAGTGAAGGACTCTGACCACCCATTTCACATGTGGGAACCAAAACACCATAAGATTTTGGGAATTCAGTGGGGTTTTTTGAACGAGCAGCATCTGTATCTCTGGAGACTAATTAGAAATGCAGACTCCCCGCCTCTGCCCCAGACTAAATGCATCAGAACCTGTAGAGTAATATGATTGCTAGAGTATTTGCAATCATATTGAAGCGGGTGGAAACTGCTATTGAGGGTTCTCTGTAGAGCACAGACTATTTTATATGATTGGTCTCCTCCAGATAAAGAAACTGAGGCCCACGGAAATTTAAAGGGCACACTAAGATCTTTCCCAAGTCTGGTTGCAAAGGACAAAAGCACAATAGATGTTAGATTTTTAAAATATCTTCAAAATAATTCTGCATTCATAGCACTCACTGTCTAGTGAGAAGACAGACACATAATCAAATAAACACACCATGTTGTTGGAAGCTTAAAAACAGAGTGATCAGGTTACTAAAATCTACAAAGAGATGCATCTATTAATATAGGTCACAGAACCACTGTCAGGGAAAGCTTCAGATTTCAAGATTTTTTTTATCTGCAAAATCATCATACAAATTGCTCATGTCTACTTCCCTGTAAAGTAGAGCAACATCAGTAATGAAAATTATATAGAAAAACTTTACTGATTATTCTTCCTACTATGCATCACTTCTTTCTCTACAGAAAAAAAAAGTACCAGAAAATAAGAAGATCCAGGACAGGACATAGAAGATATGAAGGGACACATAGAAATATTTTAAAAACACACTGGATGGGGCTGGAGCAATAGCACAGCAGGTAGGGCATTTGCCTTGCACGCGGCTGACCCAGGTTCGATTCCCAGCATCCCATATGGTCCCCTGAGCACAGCCAGGATAATTCCTGAATACAGAGCCAGGAGTGACCCCTGTGCATCATCAGGTGTGACTCAAAAAACAAACAAAAAAAAACAAACAAGAAGATGAGCCTCTAGTTTGTATAGTTCAGACCACCAAATTAGAGGAATAGCAAGGATTTTAAGCAGAAATTATATTGGTGGGTATAGTCCAATAAAATTTATAAAGTAGGTCAAAGTATTTTTCTTATCTATTTGCTTTCAGAACTCTGAACGTAAGAGAAGTGAATGGAAAAGAGACTAAATCTAGAGATCATCTTTTTTTTTTTTAAATTATACCCCTTTGAGTGATTGCTGCTTCTTACTTTAGGAGTGTAATAAAGGGCAAAGAGTTAGAAAAAAGGAAGTCTGGATTTGACTCCTGTTCAGTCACTTACTACGGCTGTGTGATCTTTTGTTCAAAGTCAACCATTTGAGTTTGAAATATTTGAAGACTGAATTACTGCCACATCTTACAATATGTTACGGTATTAAGTGAAGACAGAATATATAAGGTATTGACAAATTGTGAGCAATGATGAATTATTCACTCCTTCACTTTCCTTCTTTTTAACGTAGGCTCAACTTATTAATTCATACTCACATAATATCATAATGCATTTGGTAGCAAACGATTCATTTAGAATCCTTAGTTAAAACGAAATGAGAAAGTTTTTAAAAAAGAGTTATCTAACGTTTAAGTTTGAGTGTCTTTGGTCTGGCTGCCCTCAGTTCGCTCTTCAGGTTTAGTTATCTAACAATAATATTAGCCTGCTCTAAAATCAGTCAGTGTGAATGGAAAACCCATCAAAAGCTTTCATGTAATTATGTACACTGTTGCTGTAGGCCTCAGAGGCCCTGTTGGCCTTCCAATAACAGAAGAGCATGAAAAGTCTGTGCCTCCCCAAATTGCAGCAGTGACAAGCTCTGGACTCACCCCGGTAACAGATGGCTTTATTAGTGACCACTGCCAGACACTTTGGCTAAGGGCGGAGCATATAGCTATTAGCGTCTGCTCCACTTTGGTAGAGTGGTAGCTGTGTGCACAAGGAGAGCTCAATCTGAAAATAATTGACAGTGAAGGAGGCAATGTGCTCTTGTTATCATCTGGGGAAAAAATGGCAAGCAAAAGAATTCACTTAAAAAAACTCCTTTCCTTTAGCCCCTGAAACAAGAAATATAAGCACAAGTCACTGTGCTATTTCCCTGGGACAAGTAGTCAGGATGTTTCCTAGAGAGGAAAAAAATAAATCAGAGAAAAAGGTGAGAAATACATAAATTCGTAACACGGAATTTATGGGAAGAAATTTGCTTGTGGGAAAACTTGGCAAACAAATTTAAAATAAGACAAACCTCTTGCCCATCTATTATTTCCTTCTTATAGATACACAGGGTGTAGTTATGATTATCAGCAGGCGTGCAAGAATAACAACATGTTCTATTCTTAATGTCAACTAGAAAGTAGTTTTCTTAACAAAAAAATTATTAATGTTTAAGTTCTGTCACTGTCATTCCGTTGCTCATCGATTTGGTCGAGTGGGCACCAGTAACGTCTCTCGTTGTGAGACTCATTATTACTGTTTTTGGCATATCCAATACGCCACGGGTAGCTTGCCAGACTCTGTCCTTTGGGTGAGATACGCTGAGTAGCTTATCGGGCTCTCTGAGAGGGGCAGAGGAGTAGAATACGGGTTGGCCACATGAAAGGCGAACGACTTACTGCTGTGCTATCGCTCCAGCCTGTTCAAGTTCTAGAATGAAATACTTTGGTGTTGGCTACAAAGATATGTAAAGATATTTGAAAAATCTAGACACCGATGGCTAATTACACAACAGCATACACAGGTATGCAGAAATAGTTTACTCAAGTTTTTTCTTCCCACTTGGTATGTGGATCTACATGCAGTGAAATTAGCTTCATGAAAAGGTTCTGGGTGATTTCTCTAGTGCAGAGGAGCTTCTACAGAGCCAGAGATTATTACACAAGTTCCCTGTCCATCTCAGTTTGCAACTGCCCTGTGACAATGCCAGACATTTTGGCTAAAGACACTTCTGCTATAGCAACTTAGAACCACACAAATGTAGCCTCTCATGGAAACACAGGAAGAATTACAGAATAGGTTAGCTGGTTTCTCTGCTCTTAAACCCACTAGATTCAAATAAAGAATGTCTGATAAGGAGGCTATTTTTCTTTTATCATTGAGAAAATAGTAATGCAACGACATTGCAGTTATAGAATCTGGGTTGTATTGTTACTGTTTTTTCTAATTTTAGACCTATCTCCCCACAAATTATATTTAAATACTCTACCCTCATTCAAAATTCATCGTTCCTTGGCTTAATGTTTGCAAGGAAAAGAAAATTTAAAGATCATAGCTACATAAACCCCATGTACTCATTTTCACATTTTCAGAGTAAGAAAAGCAGATGTAGAAAGCTAAGTACAACATTGTTTCACACTAAGGACTTACTCTCCAGCCTGTACCTATTCATTACAATTTAACTTGGCCACATAAAGAACTATAGCTTACTATATGTTCACTATAATAAACCTAGCCTTGACCTTTTCTCCTACTCTGCCTCCCAAATTGCCATGGCAATTACAAAATAGCTATAGAAGACTTATAGGAAATGGATACGACCCTAATTCTTAGAATGACTCAAACTATTCCTGGAATAGACTTGCCAAGCCACAAACATTCAGCTTCTTCCTTACTAGACCCTATACCCTGGCTCAACCTGTTGGCATTGTTCTTCTCTGAGCATGTCCATTTTCTTTTTTTTTTCTTTTTTTTTTTTTTTGCTTTTTTTTGGGTCACACCTGGCGATGCACAGGGGTTACTCCTGGCTTTGCACTCAGGAATTACCCCTGGCGGTGCTCAGGGGACCATATGGGATGCTGGGATTTGAACCCGGGTCGGCCGCGTGCAAGGCAAACACCCTACCCGCTGTGCTATCTCTCCAGCCCCGAGCATGTCCATTTTCATCCCTGCAATATTATTTGTACTTTTCAATAAATGCTATTTGCTCTTGTACTTGCTTCTGTCTTGTTTTATAATTTCTTCTTGCATGAGACAAGCAACTCACGAAAGACCCCAACCATATAGTAATAGCCAGGTCTGCTGTCAGAATTCTCTACTAAGACCAGGGTGCAGGATTCATATCCTCAGGTGTGTACAAATGAAGTCCTCTTGTTTTGATAGCTTTATGTCAAGGATTCTCCCAGCTCTTAAAGACCATCCTCAGATTCTTATAGCATCCTTTCTACCATTCACAACAAAGCAGCAGCTTAGTTTTTTGGGTTTAGTGAGAGATTATTTACTATCATGGCTGTCTCAGAATAAATTACTGATTTAGGCCAGTCCATTTCATATATATCTATCTATCTGTCTTTCTCTACTTATCTATGCTACTAACTCAAAACTAACTAATTAGGAACCTTAATAAGATTTATAAAATTCCTTAATCTTTGGTAAATTTATGAATGTGATATCTGATCATATTTATAGATACTTCAACAATTCAAGTGGAGAGGATAATATCTGGCATGCACACTAAGGGACAGAGATTAGGGGGGAGTCAATATTTGAATGGTTTGTTATACACAACCACTTTTTGAGTATATTAAAGTTTACTTAGCATAAAGTTAGCCATTTTAAAGTGTAGAATTCAGTTTTATTTATTATATTCAGTGTTATGCAACAAATTACTTTCACATAGTTCCAAAATATTACTATTGCCCCAAAGTGCAACTCATATCCAACAAGCTATTATTCCCCACGACCATCTCTTCACTTATCTATTTATAGTGTCTATGGGACTGGAGTGATAGCACAGCGGGTAGGGCGTTTGCCTTGCATGCAGTCGACCCAGATTTGATTCCTTTGTTTCTCTCATAGAGTCCAGCAAGCTACCAAGAGTATCCCGCCCATACGGTAGAGCCTGGCAAGCTACCCGTGGCATATTCGTTATGCCAAAAAACAGTAACAACAAGTCTCACAATGGAGACGTGACTGGTGCCTGCTCGAACAAATTGATGAAGAATGGGATGACAGTAACAGTGCTATAGAGCTATGAATTTATTTATTATCATGGATATATTATACAAATAAAATAAGATCTAATATTTTGTGTTTAACTTCAAATAGTTAATGAATATTTGAGTTCTGTGCATCTTTTGCAGATTGAGAATAGTGAAAGTACATTTTTTGAGTTTTATTTTTGGTTTTGTTCAATATCAATTATCAATTCTTTCTTGGTATACCTGGCAGTGCAAATTTGGGATGTCAGAGTCACTTGAAACTCTGTCCCATAGTAACTGTACAATTTCCCATTCTCACTTGCACTATGCAGGTGTCACTTTTCTCTAAATCATCAACGAAACTTACTATTTCAGGATCATCTTTCTTATATCATTGAACTTAAGATAGTACAGTGGGTAGGACAAATTCTTAGTATGTGTGGCTCAATTACATGGGCTCAATTCTTGGCTCTGTATGGTCCCATGAGCACTTCTGAGTGTGTCCCTGGAAATATCTAGCATCAGCAGGTCAGACCAGGTACCCCAACACTGCAGGGTCTGAGCACATCCTTGGTTCCTTGCACCAAACCATTTGCTGGTCTGGTCATGAATAACTAGTTAGGCCCAGAGATTTCCTGAGAACCACTTTGGAACTCACCCCAATAAAAATTTATAAACACTAAAGTGGGAAAGAGTAATAGCATTTTATGGTATTGATCTGCTGTTTCCTAAAACCTAACAATGCTGACATATTTTTATTTTATTTTTTTCACCATTTTTTTTAGAGAAATGTCTCAAGAACAACTCCTTTACCCATTTTTAAGTTGAGTTGTTTGTTTTTTTGGAAGTTAGTTGTAACAGTTGTTGATATGTTCTGTATATAATAGACTATAAGATAAATTGTTTGTAGATATTTTCTTATGTTAGGTAGGATCTCTATCTTTTTAATAGTTTTAATAGTATCCTTTGATGGATAAAACTTTTATGTTTTTCTTTTGTCTCTTGACTATTTGTAATTTTTGTTTGTCTGCTTTGTGTTGGTTCTGAGGATGCAGATTAGACCTAAAATATCATATATCTGAACCATGTGCGCCATGCCTGAGCTACAATCTTAACTCCATATTTTGTAATTGCCAAAATTCATAATCAGAAAAATTCACTCTTTCAGGGGCTAGAGAGATAGTATAGGAGTTGAGGCATTTGCCAGGACTGACCTCAGTTCTAACACAACCAGGTCCCAGTTAATCTCAGGCACTGTAGGGCCAAGCAACACCACATCCTCAGGCCCTTGCTTTGAACCTCTGGCCTGGTTGCCTGAGAATCATCACCAAGAGGGTTCTAGGTCCCCTGAGCATTGCTTAGGGGTTTCCACATTCCCAAAGGAAGATTTACATCTGTGTTCTTCCTAAGAATTTAGCATTTATATTTTGGCTTTTATTTCATTTTTTGAAATTTTTTGGGGGACTCTACCTGGTGTTCAGGGCTTATTCCTAATTGTACACTCAGCGATCACTCCAGGTGGCTCAGAAGGCTATATGGGGTGCTGGGGAATGAACTCAGTTTAGCTGCATGCAAGACAAGTGTCATACCTGCTGTATGACAGGTCCTAGAATTAGTTGTTCCAGGGTGTTCTTTGCATACCTAATTGTTGAAAATCAATTGATTAAAAAATTTAAGAGTGCATTTCTAGACTCTCAATTAGAATCCACTTAATTATATGGATATCCTCTTTTTCTGTTTCACCCCAGACCAGGTTTTATTTAAACACCTCTCACCCCAGGCCAGTGTTGTGTGTGTGTGTGGGGGGGTGGTGGTTGTTATTTTACAATTCCTGTACTCAGAGTTTTTGTCCATTTGTAGCACTGTAGCACTGTTGTCCCGTTTTTCATCTATACATTTAGATGAGAAAATTACAGGTAAAAATTACAGTTAAAAATCTAACTGTAGCTCATGAAAGTGATACATACTATAGGAGGTCGCAATTTCAATACTGTCCAAGAGTATTTTGAAGACTTTATAGTATATGAGTGTCTACAGCAGTGAAGAATAGAATGAATTCCAGCTTTGATTACAAAGAATGAGTTATTTACCTGATAAATTCAATTTTTTGTTTCCATAGGGAAATGAAGTTCTTCAGAAAGAAATTTACATTATCATTCCTTGAGTGCAGAGCCAGAAATAAATCCTGAGTACCACTGAGTACCCCAAACAAACAAACAAGCAAAAGAATAAAAAAAGTCACTCTTTGACTTATGATACCCAAAGTTTGTCAACTTCAGAAGTACAGTCAAAGCAAAGTTTACAAAACGACTATCTTTAACTGAACATATGAAAAAAAAAGAAACCCTTGAACCAGCTCCTTATCTGACATGTCAGGGCTTTTACCTTTAGAGTGGATCATGTTGGTTTGTAAAATGTAAACATTACAGGAAAACAATACCAGAGAATAGTAGTGTAAGAGACCATTGCAAGGAACAGTGCAGGCCACCTGCATGAGAACATGATGTTGAGTTTTATGAATGGACCCAGTTCTGAAGGCAGAAATCCACCCAACAAATACCAGTTCTCGGAGTTCTAGCTCACCATTTATGTGAATCTCAGGTAAATCATTTGACCTCTGAAGGTCAAATGACACATTCGACCTTCAAATGGAGAGGTCATTTGATCTCTCCTTTGTTTCCTGCCTCTGACTTAAAGAAAGATCCCCAGCCCAGAGAGGCAGGTGTGTAACACAATGTCTAATAAATGCTTTGAAAGATACTTACTCTTAGACACAATGTCTAAGAGATGCTTTGAAAGACATTTACTCTTTAGCAAAACTTAGTTTACAAAAATTTGGGTAAGTAACTGGCAAGAGTTCCCAGGATATAACGTAGAAAAAAAGTCAAGGAAACAGAAGAAAAGCCAAGGAGCAGAGAGAATAGGAAAAAACTTAATTCTCCTGAGCACTTCGGTCTTTTAATTCTATCAGCACTTGGCTTGCCTCTGGGGAAGACTGGCTGCAGAGTCAGAACCCTGTGGAACTTCTTAGGCATTACAACTTTACAGGGCTCTGAGTGAAAGAGTTGGGAGAACAAATGGTTGAACTAAGGAGGGTCTTTGGTGGGCAAGGGCGGGGCACCTAAGAAGAGTAGTGCCAAATACAGGGGTGGAGGGAATGAGTGAAAAATAAGACTGATAAAATTGAGTTGTCAGAGGATCCAAGATCCAAGCGCGTGCACTATAATTATTTTCTTGACACTTTGTTTTAATCCCAGAAATTCATTATTTGTATAACTTTATATAAAAATTCTACGCAGTGTTTTTCTGTGTGAGTGTGAATATAAAAATCACTGCCATTTTAAATAAAAATATTTCAATAATTATGAAAACCAATAATGGTTCCAGGACTTGAGATTAGAGATAGTGATATTGCTTTTTAAGGCACACAGTTTAAATAGTCTGTAACAATGGAGCTTTTTGAAATGTTTCCATTTTCAGCTTAATTTCACAATAAAGAAACCATTTTCTTTTAAACAACATAAGCTATATAAAATAGATATGGAAGCAATTTGAGGAAACGTCCATGTTCTCCTGGAACATAATATATATCCATATAGATTATATTCATATACGTTACACACACCTGTCATAATTCAAATAAAATGCTACTTTCCTGACAGCCTATCAGAAAAAAAAATCATTTTCTCAGTCATCACCATTTTTAGTCTCCCTGAAATTGGACAAATTCAAGTAGAGTAATATTAACTCTATATACGATAGTTTTCACAGAACAGTTATTCCAAAAGTTTTGGAAAGCAAACTGGGAGATGAGGGACATGTTTTAATAGGTCCTCTTGGCATTATTAATCATCGCTCAATGTGGAACTGTACTCAAGGTGTGTGGCAATGTTATCTGAGAAAAAGAAATTCGGTATTGCTCAACCTAAGCAAAAATGTTATCAATGCTGTAGTTTTATTTCCTCGTTAGATAATGAAGGACTTTGTGTTTGTTTGTTTTAAGGATGATGATTGGATATGTTCAGAGCTTAGACTTAACTATGCTCAGGGGTCAATCCTAGCAATGCTCTGGGGACCATATACAGTACCTGGGATTTAACTGTAGTAGGTACATACTCTACTCACTGTATCTTTCTCCAACCCTGGTCCCAAATGTAGAGCTCTTTGCTCACCAAAACTCAAAGTTTATGGGATATTATGAAAGTTCCAATTATCTTTATTGAGTAATTAGCTCTGTCATAGGAAAAATTAAAAATACTATACTGTTTTTTATCCACAAAGAAACAATTTGCATACAATTATTAGTAGATCAAAATGTATTTGATGTGGTTGGGTTAATAAACAGAATTGTATTATTTTATAGCACTCAACTATAATTCACAATTATGGCCCTCAATGAATTTTTAATTCATTTTCTTACATGATGAAATGTAACTGCATCTCAAATTGAAAAGGCTAACTAGGTCTCCATTTGCAAGCTGTAATTAAAATGAACACACAGGTGGTGATGGCAGTTACCAGTGGAGAAGACGGTTTTCAAGAAATCAATCAGATGAAAAATTAAATAAATCTATCACCAGAAAGAGCTTCAACTTCTCCAGGGGATGCAGAATAACTACGATTAAGAGATGACTAATGTAGATGTAGTGATTTTTTTTTTCATTTCTCAAACCTTACCCAAAGGGAAAACTCCAGTGTGTGAAAAGTGCAGGTGTAAGTCAGATGAGTAGAAATCCATCCTTCCACTTCAAAGCTGTTCTTTCTTCTTAGTAAGTTCGATCAGATTTCACGATTATCATAATTAAAACTGTGCTTAATTTTTATTAACAGTATTTAGTTAATTTTACAAGCAATTAAACCCAGCTTCAGAGAGGTTAAGTCATCTTTCCAAGATTGTTAATGGTGACGGTGGGTCTATCTTCGTGTGATGCTTTTCCCTTGCATAAGAGGCAAGATCCTTAGCACATGTATTATTTCTCTTACCCCAAACCTCATTCATTCCTGTCAGTTTATTATTAGAAAGAATGTGACTTGGAAAATAAATGTTAAGAACTTAAACTTAATAATCATAGCTATTATTTCTTTCAGAATAAAAGTTCAAACAGCAGTAAATCTCACTTAGAGATTTTAGACACTGAGATATATTTTTTCCTTACAGTAAGCACTAATCGCATGAGATTAATTAAATTAAACTAAATTAAAATATTAAAATTATAATTCTTCAGTTGTAAGAGTCAAATTTCAAGGGCTCAATAGCCACATATGACTAGTGGCTACCATATTGGAGTCACAGAGTATTTTGGCCAGGATTAAAGTTTTTATCAAGTATTACTGGCTAGAGTCAACAATCAGGATACCAGCATTATATTTTCTAACCATTCATGTTTTGTCTTTTCATTTTGTCTTGTTCCTAAGTGGAGTATTTTAACTTAGTTCTATAATAATACATGGCAGTACTTATCATTTTAGTATTTTGTAAGTATGTTGCTGTGGTAGTATAGAAATCGAGTGCCTCATAGTAGGGCAATAGGTTTGGAAACAAACTTTTTTTTCTCCTTATTTGCATAACCTGGAGACAGTGTTTAAATTCAAACTCCAGACATGATGCAGCTTTGACAACAATGGACAAGAAATTAACTAAATAAGATTAAGACATAAAGGCATGCCATAATTACTGGCTTTTTCTCACCTCTTGGCTATTTTTTTTGTATCACCATAAGATATGTAGCCAAAACATATGGCATGATGGATAAAATAATGTGATTCCTATTGATCCTGGAGACAGAGAGGAAAAGACTCATCTGATAATAGTGACATAGCACGTATCTTTAAGTGGATTTCTATTTTAAAATTCTTCAGAGAAAGAAACTAATCACCAGTCCTGTGCTCTCTAGATTCCTTCCACTTATATGAATGATGTGGGAAATTAGTATCAGACACAGGTAATAGAAAGAAATGGAACAATCCACCCAAATTAAACTGACTTAAATTAGAGGGGGGCCATGTGAGAGGGGCTGGGGGTGATTGAGCCAGTAAAAAAAAAAACAAAAGAGATTCAGACAGAGCAGAGATAAGGGAGATAGATAATTATGGGGTTGAAAATTGTTATATAAATTGATTTAAATATAATTAAATATGATTAATTTAAATATAAATATGGGCAACAGGTCACTTGCAGTTTACATTGTAGTTTCCATCTTACAGGCATAAGATATAAATTAGACTGAAAATTAATACAGTTGCCTGCGCTTAGGTACAAAATGCATAAAAAATAGTGTCCATGTAGTTTAAATCAAGCAGCTGCTTGTGATGAAAAAAAAAAACACACACTATGATTCAGAGATTCGTCTCCAATTGTAAGATCATGAGCTGTAGCTCCCCTGGGAACACGTTTTGTCATTTATAAATAAGCTGAGAGATCTTGGCACAATCTATCTGAATGTCTCTTTCACAATGTTTCTTAGAGTTACCAGGAGTATAGTAGTACTGACAAGACTAAATTTCACTCTTTGCTCTCCCATCTATCTAGCAGAGATCCTAGCTAATGAATAGTAAAACAGCAATAATACAGACCTTGGGAAAAATGGACAGATGCTAGAATAATGTGTTTACTTAGAGAATAAAGGTTTTCTTCTGAATAATTAACATTTTGTTGAAAAACCTACTCCTTGTCTTTTCTGCTTATCTCTCATAGTCCTCAAGATGGGAAATTAACAGAAGTCATTTTTCAGTGTACTTTGGAGACCATAATAATATAATATCTATAAATAAAAGTATTTGAATAAACAATCTTGCATACACCTTATTATCATTTTCCCTGAGCAACTGATATGCATATTGGTCAAACATAAAGGCAAGTGGGGCAGTCTTGGGCCGGGGCCGATACCAGAGATTTGACCCAGCTGGCCATGCTTTTGCATTGATGCTTTGCAGCTGAACGACCAAGATCCAGAGGCCAGCTACACTACTTCTGGTCCCAGCAAGTGCTTGCAGCCATGACCCTAGACTATGAAATAAGTCTTTGCCCCATGCTGCCCCAGGAAGGGAAATGATGCAATTTCCAACATAAATCTCCCTGGACTTAATTACTAAAATACAGATATCCTAAACCTCGAGGCCTCAGTATCTCTTCATTCTCATCAATGGAAAACTAATTATCAAATGCTTCCTTGTCAGTAGGGCCGTATTTTTTGGGGGGTAAACTCCAACAACAATAGTGAGTTGTGTGTTGAAACTCCAACAAAAATAGTGAGTTTTGTGTTGAAATATGGAATGTAATCAAGGTAAAGAGAAAATTAAGTGTAATTTATCAGTTATGCGGGTGGGGGTGGGGGGGTAGAGGGTGGGAGGTATACTGAGGTTTTTTGGTGATGGAATATGGGCACTGGTGAAAGGACAGGTGTTTGAGCATTGTATAACTGAGACATAAGCCTGAGAACTTTGTAACTTTCCACATGGTGATTCAATAAAATAAATTAAAAAAAAAACATAAAGCCATGCTTACTTTACTACTTTACTAGTAATGAAGTATTTATTCCCCTTACTTTCTCATTTTTTCTTTCATTTTTCCTTCTCTCTCTCCCTCTCTCTTTTCTCCCCTCTCATTCCTCTCTCCCTTTCTTCCTTTTCTGACTTTTGTTTTTTCCTGATATCAAAATGAACCCCTTTTCTATTTTTCTAATGTAAATATTGTCCATTTTATGGTCTGTCAGAGGAAATAAAAATATAGTCCATTACTACTACCAGAGGAAACCAGAGGAGTTAAAGAAAGAAGTAATTAATAGCTTAAAAGTGTATTGAGATTAATAGTATCAACTATATTTTTAAATCTCTAGGAAACACATTTTGGCAGTAAAAGAAATCACTAACATTATTTAATATTTTTATATAAACCCATATATCCAAGGTGCTATAATTTAAATATGTGAATAATATTAAGATAGATGAAGATGTTCTGGGGTTAGAACAATAGTAGGGCAGGTAAAGTGCTTGACTTCAATCCCCAAACCCCAGCTGGTATGCTGAGCAGCACCGGAAGTGATCCCTGAGCAAAGAACTAGAAAATATAAACATGTTGAGTGTGGCTCCAAACACCCTCCAAAAGTAAATAAATAAAATTTTTCCCAAAAAAGACATTCTGAATTCTTTTTAAACCTAAAGTCTTATTGATTTTTATTTGGTACATAACTCTACTTCGACATGCCATGCTTTAAGTCTAATGACTATTGCATTCAGGACAGATTTAGATTATATTGGTTTATGACACTAAGAAATTTAAGAAGAATTCTAATTTTCCTTGTGGGTACCCTAATGATACTTCTACTTGCCAAGAAAAGAAGTAAAGAGAAGCTCAGGACTATAAAGTACCTCCCTGTTATGACTAAGGTCCTTGGTTCTGTCATAAACTCTAGAGAGAAAAAAAGAAAGAGAGAGAGAGAGAGAGAGAGAGAATAAAAAAGTTAGAAAATACACACAACAAAGAGAAAATACAAAGAACATTGATCATAAAGTAAATATGACTTGACTGGAGTTTCTAGTAATTAGCATTTAATTTTCTTCATCATACAAAATGGTGTTGACTCGAGAAACATCAAACAACAGTAAGTAAGCCCAAAGTCTATTTATTTTCTTGATAATTAGTAGAAACAAATTTATTCCCTGAGTTAGATAAAGTTTTTTTAATTCAAGTCCAGAGGCTATATTACTTTTAGTGTATAAAGTAAGTTATGAGAAGAAAGACATTTCCTAGATACTCGAATTGTGTGAATAATTCCATCTCAATTTTATTGTTTGTCACATACTTATAGGGCCAAATTAGTTGAAAACAAAACAGTATAACTCAGATTAATTTTTTTCTTTGATACCATAATGAAATGGTTAAGAGTTAAGAAGCCAAACACAGGATGAGAGGGAAAAGGCTACAAAATATTTCACAATAAAAATACAGTAGTAACATTTCCCATCTTTGTTGATGCATGTTTGCAATAGGTTTTCTTATATGTACAAAGACACTCAAACATGACGTATATAAGAAAAAGCACCTGAAAATCTCAGATAGTCCAAAAATGAAATTTTAAAATATCAATTTGGAAACTTTTTTCATTTCCTAATTCCTAGTTCTCTTTACAAACAGATCCCAAATTAAGGTTGAACATTGGTATTTTCTAGCTTATTTTGAAGCTATGGATACTCAAGAATCACACTGACAAATAAGTAAAATGTATGCAGAAGTTTTTGGTTGGTCATTCATTCTCCCATCTCTCCCCTCTCTTTTTACTACCCTTCACATTTCTTCTTATCATAGATTTGATGTCTGGCAATAAATTAGTCTTTTGATCTTCAGATCAAATGCCATGGAGATTAAAGATGGTGGCTTGCCTTAAAAATGGTCAAGTGAAAAAAGAAAACATAAAACAAACAGAATAAATTTGTTGTATCCCCTGATATTATGGACGTCTTCTGTTCCTATAGCAACCTTAAACTACTTGTCTTTTATAGAGAAGAAAATAAGATCCCAATATTTCTGTGAAGTTTCTGTCCAGTTTATGTGTGGAAGTCACAACATGAAAAAATAAATTCCACAAAGGAAAATGTTAAAGTTTGACAAATGTGACTACAAAATACAGTAAATATTATTGTCTGACTTATTTTACCTAACTTAGAAAAGTTATATTAGAACATAAAGAACGTCTTGGCAAAAAGCTAAAGGATTCTTTTTGAATAAAGTAACAATCCTACTTTTTTTCCAGAAGGAAGGGGTAACTCATTATAACTATATTCTCTCTTCATGATAGTTGACTTAAATTGTAAAAAATTACAAAATAATAATATAAAATATCAAAAAAAGTACCCAGACTACCTAAATCTTTTGCCACTAGTAAAATATTACCTATGGATATTGGCTTTTGTCTTAATAACACCTTGACATGATTAAGTTATGGTTAGAAAATGAGTAGGCAAATATTTTCAAAGATTGTGTCCATGAGGATTAAAGATATTAGTAGGGTCATCTTGACATTGCTAAGGTACTATATTGAAAAACTAGAAAGCAGTTCAGTTTGACTCAAATGTCTCCAGACGCTGTCAGAAACTTCCTATAGTATCCACAGTCAGAAGCTGCATTGTGCTGATAAGAAATAGAAAAGTAATTTCTTACACATAATATATAAACTCTTAAATTGATTTTTAAATCTGTCTTTTCAAATTGTCTATTCCAAAGCTCATCCTGATATTCTCATTGCCTCGGAAGTCAACTGTGATGGCTATTGCATGCCAAGTACATAGTTATATCTTCCTTTGACTTACAAGAAAACATAAGATTTTTCATCTGCGTTAGATGCAAAAGCTTTATCAAATGTTGGAATTCACAAAAAGATGAGAGATGTCAGTCATAAATTTTAATATGCATTTTCTGCTATAACCTACTAGTATTATTTGCAAGATAATTCATTCTATAGGTCATTTTAATGAATGGAAAAATCATATAAATATAAGTTTTAGAAATAAAAGTAGATAATTAATTATGGAAAATAAAGTGAACACATAATAGACATGTGAAAAATCATAATATGTACAATATATTGTCAAAGATATATAACATATACAATATGTGTAAAATAAAATATTTTGTAACAATGTGCCAATATTAAAAATAATATATCAAGGAATTATTCTCAAAACTTTTAATTTATGTGAATAGATTAATATGTATGTAATTATATACAATTTTAAATATAAATATCTAATTATTACTTTTAGTCTTTTTGGAAATGTACATAGAAGTCTTGCAAAATATGAGTATTGCCCAAGCAGTTTAAACAATACAAAGAAAGACAGAAACTCAAAGAGTTTATTAAGAAACTTAATTCATTACTTACTTATTAAGAAACTTAATTCAACTTAAACAGATACAATGCTCATCTACTCACTATGAATGTAAACTAAGACTGATATCCTATAAGAAAAAATGTTAAAATTCATTTCAACATACAAAACAATCACAAATTTAAATCTGTCTCAAACACTAGCATATAAAAATATAAAGGTCACTCCACAAAAATACACTCCACAAATAATCGGGAAGATAAAATTTATTTAAATATACCTGCCGCATGACAAATACACTCCAGAAACCAGGATTCTACATTCCCTCCTCTGAACTGTGGCCTTAGGGACTGTGGGAAATGGCTCTGCTGCACATTGCTGCCCTGAGCCAAGTGAATACAAGAGGGTACCCACCTGCTCCTTGTCAGGGCTGTGACAGAGACTGTGAATAAAACATGGTTGATTCTCTTTAATTGGTGCTAACGAAAGCACATCCTTTTGTTTGCTTTGGTTTTGTTTTAGGACACACCCAATAGTGCATAGGGTTTACTCCTGGTTCTGCAAGGAGGGATCAATCCTGGGAACCAGGTGTGGGGCTGAGGATTGAACCTGGGTCAGCTCTATGCAAGGCAAGCAATCTGTCTGTTGAACTGTTGTCCTGGCCCACCCCCCTTCTCTTCTGTGCCAGTGTTGTAACCATAGAGACTGCCTACTGGAGCATTGTTATTACTCCTGTCCTAAGTTAATGACAGCAAGAGAGAAAATTACTCCACTCTCATAACTAAAAAGAGGGAGAAGGATTGGGGCTGGAGTGACAGCACAGCTGGTAAGGAGTTTGCCTTGTACGCAGCTGATCCAGGTTCGATTCCCAGCATCCCATATGGTCCCCTGAGCACTGCCAGGGGTAATTCTTGAGTGCAGAGCCAGGAGTGACCCCTGTGCATCGCTGGGTGTGACCCAAAAAGCAAAAAAAAAAAAAAAAAAAAAAGAGGGAGAAGGATTATAGAAATGAGTGATTTGTATAGAACAAAGATTTAAATCATCCTATGAAGGTGTGAAGTTACAGTATCTAAAGACCTGTGATTATTATGTGAGCTAACCAGCTAACCAAAACATCAGGCAAAGTCTGGGGAACAGAATGAGGCTGGGAAACACTATTCAGACTGTTTTCTTGGAAGTACCCAGTGGGGAAGACAAGAAGGTACAGAATACTCAAGCATTTGAAAACTAAATTAACATTTGAATACTGCCCACAAAGAATAGTCATGATATTAAACTCTAGAGTCTAAACTCTACTGTGTTATAAAGACACTCTAAAAGAAGACTTAAATACAAGCCAAAATCTCAAGACATAAAATTCTACAATACAATAAAATTTCTCATTATCTAGAGCTAAGAATGTTGCAACTGGATTGAAAAAAAATGAAAGTCACAGGGTGTAGGATAACATAGCCTCAGGTAGTTTAGGTTTATTGGGTTACTCTCGTCACAGTGCTCCCATTTCTCTGTGTTTATTTGTAGCTTCTTTCTTAGTGTTCTGTTGACTTGTAAATATTGTTTTCCTCTTCTCCTTGAGTCCTTTGCATAGTATATTCAGAGCAATGTCCTTTTTGTATGGACACAGGAAGACTTAGCAAATGTCATGCTTTTGTAACCTGGGAGTCATTTGACTCTACATGATATTTTCCTCCTGGGCATCTGTTCTCTTGACCTAAGCCTCAGCTGCCCTTACTTCCTAGCACTCCCAAAAACAAGGTCCCAACGAGGGACAAGACAGACCCAGGGCAAGCGGTGAGTTGTGTGCTACCCTGGCATCGAGATGGGCCTGGCCAAAGTGCCTAATGCTTAACTATAAGTTAAGAGCTTGGTCATGGACAAATGTTGTCATGATCCAAACAGTGATAACTAGATTTGGACCCTGCTAGGGTGAGGAATGATTAATCTGGCCTGAGTGCTGTAGTCTGAGTCTGTGGCAAGATGTTGCCAGGAGAGCTGCCTTGCAAGCCTCAATGTATCTCTTGCTATGTCCGTACAAAAATAACCAGTATTAAGATGTTAATGAGTGTTTGGACTAAGGAAATGAGAAAAACACCTTATGAGTCAGGAAGGGCTTTGGAATGCCTGGCCCTCAGGAAGGGCTTTCTTATGATGATTTTGCTACCTGGGAGTGTGTAACCTAAGGGCAAGGGGGAGAGAGAAAGAGGGAGGAGAGACACCAGAAAATCCTGAGAGGGCTGCAGTAGATCCAGAGAGAGGACGGAGCTGGGAGTGCGGGAGAGGAGAAAGATGGAAGATTGAATAAACTGTAACTAATCAGCAACCAGCTTGGTCCTCATTCTTCCTTCGCCTGTCCTTGACCACTGGCCGTCCCAATCCAGCCCATACCCAGCGGCTCCAGAGCACCGAACGCGGGCGGTGAGACAGAGCCACCCGGAGAGCCCGCAGAGTGCACATGCCCCTCAGCATGTCTTAGTTTTTTACAACAGGGCAGCAGTTATAGTTTCTTTAACAAGTCACCTCTACTTGGACACTGGTTGTTTTCAGATTTTGGTCATTGTAAATAGTGTTGCAATGGACAAAGAAGTGACATGTCTTTATGAAATAGAGGCTTTGCTGGGTTATCTGGAAGCTTTTATTTAGAGGTGTCCATATTGTTTTCCAAAAAGTGTCCATATTGTGGGAATGAAGATGTTGATATTCTCATTAACAATACATAAGGGTATCTTTTTCCTCACATCCACACCAACAATGGTTGTTTCTGTTTTTTTTTTTTTTTTTTGTGTGTGTGTGTGTGTGTGTGTGGTTGCCAGTGTCACTGGTGTAAGTGTATCTCATTGATATTTTTATTTTTACTTCCTTGATAATTAGTGATTCAAAGCATTTTTTCATATGTGTATTGGACATATGTATGTCTTCTTGAGGAAGTATTTGTCATTTCTTCTTTTATTTCATGAGATTTATTTTTTCTCTTCAGTTTTGTAAGTGCTTTATATATCATGGATATTAGTTCTTTGTCAGATAAGTGGCAGGGATAATATTTTTTCCAAGTCCTCTGTGACCCAAAAAGACTCACTTGATAAATCTATTGCAAATCTTTGGGAGTTCCTTTGTAAGTTCCTTCTTTGATTATGTTTTCAGCATTCTGACTTTGGTTTTTGTCATTTTGATTAGGATGTGTCCTGGAAGTTACTTTTTGGGTCTATTTTTGCTGGGGTTCTTCAGCCTCTTGAATCTTTACACAAACCTTTTTCAACTTTATGATTTTTTTTTAAACTAGTGATTCTTTATCAAAATTGCCTTCCTATCACTCAGGAATATTGCTGATTCTACCTTGTTCCTCTTTAACTCAACCTAGAGTTTTCTAATGAGCTGTTTATTTATTTCAAAACTTTTCCCCCATTGCAGTTGTTTTTCAGAGGTACCACATCTCATCTTGAAAATCTGTAATTTGTTTTTTCAGTTGTTAACTCAGCTTCTGAGGCCTTCCACTGAATTTTTAATTTCACCAACCGTACTCCAGTTGTCACTTCTGGTTGTAGTTTTCTCATTTCTGCTCTCATACTTTCTTGTGCTTTATTGACTACCAGGACTGGAGCTATAGCACAGCGGGTAGGGTGTTTGCCTTGCATGCGGCTAATCTGAGTTTGATTCCACTGTCTCTCTTGGAGAGCCTGGCAAGCTACCAAGAGTATCTCGCTCATACGGCAGAGCCTGGCAAGCTACCCGTGGCATATTCGATATGCCAAAAACAGTAACAACAAGTCTCACAATGGATATGTCCCTGATGTCCGCTAGAGCAAATCAAGGAACAATGGGATGACAGTGCTACAGTGGTATTGACTACCAGCACAGTAGTTTCTTTGGCCTTATTAAAAATCATTAACATGGTGTTTCTAAAGTCCTTATTTTGTTGGTGCTGGTATAGTCTTCCAGGATACCCTCTTCACTCAATCAGCTTGGTGAATTTCTACTTAACTTCCCTATGATGTTTGCTCTCCATGATACCTGCTGTAGTTTTTTTTTGCTGGATGGGGCATTTGTGTAGTTCACCCCATGTGGGTTCTCTGAAGGATTCAGATGAGTGTTACTCTTTTCTTTCACAAACTTTTCCCTGTAACTTTTGCTGTTTCTGGTTTATAAAGGTTTTGAGGACTGGATATGGATTATATAGATGGGCATGGATTAAAAAATTAGATACGGATTACAGGACTGGACATGGATTTCAATGTTATGTTTACCTTTTTTCTTATCTGACTCTAAACGAAGGCACTATGACTCCTTCGGCATTGTGAAATTTTTTCTTTGAATGGATGAAGCTAGGGATGATTTAGTGATTAATTACCATGAAGTGTTTGGAGGCAGTTAAAACTATGCCAAAGGCTATAGGTTCAGATTACATCTTGAAAGAAATCTACAGGGCAAGAGCTACTACCATGGGGAGGGTGTTTGCCTTGCACGTGGCCAACCTGAGTTTAATCCCCTGGGATCCCTTATGTTCCCCAAGTAGCACCTGCAGTAATTTCTGAATGCAGAGACAGGAATAACTCCTGAGCATTGCTGGGTGTGACCCAAAAAGCAAAAAAAAAATAGAAAGAAGAAAGAAAGAAAGAAAGAAAGAAAGAAAGAAAGAAAGAAAGAAAGAAAGAAAGAAAGAAAGAAAGAAAGAAAGAAAGAAAGAAAGAAAGAAAGAAAGAAAGAAAGAAAGAAAGAAAGAAAGAAAGAAAGAAAGAAAGAAAGAAAGAAAGAAGTCAACATGCCACAAAAATTCACCAGCATACCCTTCCCCAGGGCTGAAAACTCAAAGGTACCACTGGGATGGGTCAGGCTGAGTCCCTGCTCTGCTGAAGCCTAGAAAGCTACATCTCAACAGCTGCTGCCCTACCAATAACTCTACCATCTCATGACTGAGCTTATGAAGATGTCAAACAAATGATAAATTTCAGGTACACTGTTTTTTGTTTTGCTTTGTTGCTGAGAACTCTGGGGTCTTCTCAGAATGGGAGCAGGCAACTCCCACCCACCTCCCATAAATTCTAGAGGCCCTGGCAACCACACCCACATCCCACAACTGTAGCCATGTAAGCTCACTGCCCAATTAAACATTCTGGAGTTTCTGGAGTGTGTGTTCACTTTCACAGCTAAGCAACATCTCCAACTCTACGGTACTGATGTTCCAGTAGATACAAAATTTGATAGAAAAAGCAACATAGAACCAAACTAGACTCAATAGATAAAATCATTAACATAGGCAGCTCAACTAGGATCAACAGCCCTCAGACAAGGACTTGATGTCCCCATGATGAGATATAAAAATGTTCACAAGTTTTCTTTTACTGAAGTATTTTTATAATAATTCCATTAGCTATTTGGTTGTAAAAAGCAATCACTGTATCACTATATCACTGTCACCCCGTTGTTCATCAATTTGCTGGAGCGGGCACCAGTAACATCTCCATTTGTCCCTGTCTCGTGCTAATGTAGCCTGATGGCGTATGGGGGGCTCTTTCAGGGTCAGGGGAATGAGGACCATCGTTGTTACTGGCATATGTTGTTATGTTGCTTTTAGCATATTGAGTATGCCACGGGTAGCTTGCCAGGCTCTGCCAACAGGCAATATAAAATAAATTATTCTGGGACTGCTAAGGGAGCAGACTTGAGAAGTCATTGGGAAATTGGGACAATAGTGGACAGAAAGTCACACTGGTGGTGAGATTAGTGTTGAACTATTGAATGACTGTGAATGACTGTGACAAGTATATCTTGAACAACTTTGTTAGTAATGGTGTATAAATAAAGTGGGACAAAAAAGACTGGATTTACTACTGGAGGCATAAGTGAAGACAGTGTGATTTATGAGAGTCATTGGTCATCACAATTTTGGAGACACTAGACACAATGACAAACTGCATGAAAAAAAGGCTCTGCCCATCAGGTAGACACCTGTGCAGGTGGAATTTCCCAGAATTGAAGAACCCTGTTGCCTAGAAAGGCTGAAGAAAAGGGTAAAGACTTCAATATGAAAAGATATGGAGACCAGGACCTCTGGCCTTCAAAAAATGCTCAGTCTAGCAGCAATTTAATGTGTATATTTTAATTTGTAAAATAAACAATTTATGAGAAATGTGGACTCTTTCTAAAAGAATTTTAGCTAAATAATGCACAAGAAAAGATGAGATTACAATATTGCCATTTTCCAAGCTCTAATGAAATTATTTCCCCAGAGAATAATCATAAATTTTCTCCAAATTATTTGGAAAAAAAAGGTTGATTGGTTGAGAACTATATAAAAATGTAAAGGAGGACCAAAGAAGTAGTGAATAGGGTAAGGCACTTGCTTTTTATATGGCCTACTCTTATCTAGTTCCTTGCACCAGAGCACTGTCAAGGGCAATCCCTTAACAGAGCCAGAAATAAGCCTTTGGTACAGCTTAGTGTAGACCCCCCAAAAAGGGAAAGGATAATGAAACCTAAGTCTTCTAAATAATTTTCGCACCACAGTCAAAAAGGACAACAGAGCATATATTTCTTGCCGAATGTAATAGAAATAACACAGAAAAACCAACAAAATATTCTTGCCCCACCACCAAAAACTGAAGCCCGAATCTCATCAAATTTGTATTAACCTCTAATGTATAGGAGATATATAAAATAGAGATTCTCTGATAAATGTCACCAAAAGAGGATTTATACTGATAGCTTCATTTTGTAGTAAAAGAAAATTGAGTTAATTTTTGATGTACATATTTTAATACATCACTCAAAAGAATCTAGGAAAACATAAACTAAATTACATTAAAATGTAATGTAATAAAATAAATAAACTGGGGCCGGAGCGATAGCACAGCGGGTAGGGCATTTGCCTTGCAAGCGGCCGACCCGGGTTCGATCCCCGGCATCCCATATGGTCCCCCAAGCACTGCCAGGAGTAATTTCTGAGTGCAAAGCCAGGAGTAACCCCTGAGCATCGCTGGGTGTGACCCAAAAAGCAAAAAAAATAAATAAATAAATAAATAAATAAAATAAAAAATAAAATAAAATAAATAAACTCACAAAAATGAATTAAATTGAATAAATAATTATAAAAATCTCAACATGTATAAAATTTTTTCAGATATTTCACTGTACATGAACCATATTCCAAATAATAAAATGTAAAAATGCAAAATCTATTTACTTTAATATCAGACAAAACATAGGAATGCTCCAATCCAATAAAAAATCTGGCAGATTAGTGTAAACACCTCAAGGATAAAAGAAAATCTCTGCTATACTTATGAAAATATGTTCAGTTTCATAGATTGGGAAATGTAAATTAAATGGCAGTACACCCATGAAACTTTCAAAGTTACATTTGGCTAAAACTAAGTGTTGTTGAGTAATAGACACCTTCAGACATGAATGGTGGATATGTAAATTTGTGAAACCATTTTTGAAAAAATAATTTGCTATTACCTAGAAAGATTAGAGATGCATGAATTTTATAACTCAGTGATTCTCTCCCTGGCATATAATCTATAGAAATATGTGCAAGAAGATGATCTGTACAAGAAAGTTGACAGTGTCATTATTAACAGAGCAAACTGGAAATAAGCCAACTGTATAACTCTAGTAAAAATGGCTTAATAAATTGTAGTCTACCTGGAAAGTGAATAAAAAGAAGGAAAAGGAATAAATTAGGGCAACAATGGCATAGAGCAATATAGATAAATCTCAAAATCATAACATTGATTGAAAAAGCAAAACATACACAAACTTACACATGCAAAGTTCAAAATCAGGCAGGAAAAAATAAAATGATGTATTGTTTAAAGATATTTACATATTTTATAAAGCTTTTAAGAAAACAGAGGAATTTTAAATTCAAAATTCAGTTTTGAATTTGCTGTGGAAGGAATTACAAAAAGATTTTGCAATCAAAATAGGTAACACTAGAGACTTAAATTTTCTATTATTTCTTTTGAGGGCTGGAGTGATAGCACAGCAGGTAGGGTGTTTGCCTTGCCTGCGACCGACCCGGGTTCAATTCCTCCGTTTCTCTCAGAGAGGCTGGGAAGCTACCGAGAGTATCCCACCTGCACAGCAGAACCTGGCAAACTACCTGTGGCGTATTTGATATGCCAAAAACAGTAACAAGTCTCACAATGGAGACATTACTGGTGCCCGCTCGAGCAAATCAATGAACAACAGGATGACAGTGCTGCAGTGCTACAGTGATTCTTTTGAGGCTGCGTTCAAGAGGAGAGGGACCCAGGCCCCACACAGCTATTCTCAGAAAAATCTGCCAGTGGTTCAATGTCAGGGCCCCAATGATGCTATGCTGATCAGGAAGATGTATCCAGCACAAAAGGTTGCAGGTGTGCTGGGGCTTTGGGGAGTCCAGTGAAATTCAGGGAACCAGTTATTTATTATTTTAACCCTTGCACTGTTCTTTAGACCCATAGTTTTCTAGCATTCAAGCAGCAGACTAGATATGCAAGTACAATAATTTTTGTTAATTCATATACAGCATACACTACATATTTTCATAAAACTTTCAGAATGATACAATTAGAGTATATGTAATAATTTCAACATTAAAGTACATTCAGTAAGAACACAAATAGCTCAGATTTTTAATAGAGGCTGGAAAAATAGTACCTATGTTAATGCTTGCACATGGCTGACCCCATTTTGAATCCCAGCACCATGTATGATTGCTGAGTCCCTGTAAAAGTGGCTCCTAAACACAGAGCTCAGGAGACAGCCTTGAATACCACAAAGTGTGTCTCAAAATAAACAAGTTTTTTTATTCATAATAAAGCTTTATCCATAATAAAGTTTTAAAAATTAGTAGCATACTATTTGGCCAAATCTCCATTATTACTTTCGGAATGTTGGCAACTCCTATTTACTGGTCTTTTCCAGTGTCTGTATCATCCCATCCAAGCACTACAGACACACATTCACACACACACACACACACACACACACACACACACACACATACACACACAGAGTATATAAACACATTTTGTTTTAATTCACTTTTCTTTTCATCAGACATTACAGGCTGTCTCTGGGGATGAAGTCAAGCGTTGCTATGTTTAGATGAATTTTCTGGCCCAAGGAGATAATTTTGCACACAGTCAATAGTAATATCCCAGAAGTGAACCAGAAAACTCAACCAGTGAAACAAAATTCAATAGTAATATCGGAGCAGAAAACCCCTTAACCACAGAGGGTATGTTTTTCAAAGAACATACCAGTAAATGCAAATGGAGTATAGAATACCTACAGCTGATCTAAGCTGATTATGCCGTATCTTCAAATAGGCAGCAGGAAGAAAAGAAATCTGCTCTGTAATTCCCAAAGGGTCTTCATTGCTTGAGTTTACTGAAAGTCAATTTATGTTAATGGCTTGCATAGAGCTGTTCATCAAACCTGAGGTGAAGTTGTCACTTTATTGAGAAATCATTAAATTATTACACTATTTAATGATGCATGAAAGCACAATGCAATTGTGAAGAAAAGCATTTGGGGTACAGACTGTGTTTTATTCATGCAAAATGGTGCTTTTCTGTCCATTCCCCAAACACAGCATGGCCATCTGTGCAAACCTAAAGTTGAAAGGAGTTGACAAAAGGTGACTAATTAAAACACGACTTCTTTCAAAATTCATTATGTCACAGTACAGTGCACCACCCGAGGCCTTGAGACTTCTGAGCAAAACAGTGAAGGCTTGCCCCTCACAGTTTTTTTTAAAAAATTAGTTTTATATTAAAAGCAAATGTTTATGACTTAGAGAATTTTCATTAAAAGGACCACATACCAGTGGTGCTTTCATAAATACAGCTCTTGGGACACACATTTGTTCATATGGATTAGTACAGTAAAAATCACTGTACTAGGAATCACTGATATACAGAAATCAATGAAAAACATAATTTTCTTCTTTAAGGAAAAGATCATACTGATGCAGATGCTTACATTCTCACATAAATACATAATGTAATATTCAGTGTATACATATGTTTGCATACATTTCTAAATGCTTCAACTAACCTTATATGTTAAATATATAAACTATACACACTAAATTTTTTATTGTTGTTATTGTTATTACTGTTTTTATGCTGTTCAGGAATACTTTTGTTATGCTCACAGGTTCTATGACAAAAGACAATGAAGCTTGTGGAAGTTAGGTTTTCCAGAAGATTGAATGCTGGCCTCTCATATGCTAGGCATATCTCCATTACTTAAAACACATACCCATAACTTATTTTATATATTTTATCCCATATAAAATTAAAAATATTACCTTATATCATAAACGTAACTATGTGTATAGCCTAGATTTTTTTTAAGTGCTTGCTTTCAGTCAATATTTGATGAGGCTCTAAGATTATTCCAAGCTCTGTGCTTACAGATCATTCTTGGTGGTACTCAGGGAACTATAAATCATGCTTTCCATGACGTATTACAACTGAATAAGTCACACAGAGGGAAAGTGCCTTATCTACCAGACTTTTTCTTTTTTTTTTTTACTTTTTAAAATTTTATTGAATCACTGTGAGATAGTTACAAGCTTTCATGTTTGGGTTACAATCTCACAATGACCAAACACCCATCCCTCCACCAGTGCACATTCCCCACCACCAATATCCCGGGTATACTCCCCCTTTTCCCACCCTCCCCCTGCCTCCATGGCAGACAATATTCCCCATATTCTCTCTCTACTTTGGGGCATTATATCTTGCAACACAGACACTGAGAGATCATCATGTTTGGTCCATTATCTACTTTCAGCATGCATCTCCCATCCCAATTGGTTCCTCTAGCCATCATTTTCTTAGTGATCCCTTCTCTATTCCATCTGCCTTCTCCCCTCCACTCATGAAGCAGCAGACCAATGGAACAGAGTTGAATATCCTGTCACAGACGCCCAAATATATGACCACTTAATCTTTGACAAAGGAGCAAGAAATTCAAAGTGGAACAAGAAAATCCTCTTCAAGAGGTGGTGCTGGGAAAACCGGATAGCTACCTGCAAAAAAATGAACTCTGATCTCTGTCTAGTGCCAGGCACAAAAGTCAGATCAAAGTGGATTAAAGACCTCAATATCAGACATGAATCTATAAAGTTCATAGAAAAAAATGTAGGCAGAACTCTCCATGACATTGAAGCTAAAAGCACCTGTAAGGATGACACAGCACTGACCATGCAAGTGGAAGCAAACATAAACAAATTGGACTGCATCAAACTAAGAAGCTTCTGCACTTCAAAACAAATAGTCACCAAAATACAGAAAGAACCCACAGAATAGGAAAGAATATTTACCCAATACCCATTTGATAAGGGATTAATATCCAATATATACAAGATACTTGTAGAATTGTATAAGAAAAAACCCTCCAACCCCATCAAAAAATGGGGAGAAGAAATGAACAGAAGTTTCCTCAAAAAAGAAATACAAATGGCCCAAAGGCACATGAAAAAATGCCCCACATCACTAGTCATCAGGGAGATGCATATAAAAACAACAATGAGATATCATCTCACACCACAGAGACTGGCACACATTCAAAAGAACAAAAGCAACCAGTGCTGGCATGGATGTGGGGAAAAAGGGACACTCCTTCACTGTGGATGGGAATGCTGACTGGTCCAGCCTTTCTCTACCAGACTTTTTCTCTTGCCCCACCTAGATTGGTTTTTAAAGAACTTGATACAGGATAATGATCAAAATAATTAGAAACTAAAATTAAATGTAAATATTGTACCTGGTGGTTGGCACCAGTGTGGGAGTTTTCTTATGTGAAAAACAATAGTCATAAATAAAAATGAAATAGTTTAATTTCTTAATATACTTTCTTAATAAATATGTTGGTTTGGGGAGAGGTCAGTCAGTATCTTGATTTTGGGAGAAGCCACAAATGTTACTCAATGACAAATTACTTGCCTTGCATAGGGATCAATCCCTGGCACTGAAAAAAAAATAGTTATAATAGCAATAGCAGTAAAAAAACCGATGGAAAGACAGTAACTGTTATGAAATTCCTGAAAAGAAAACTCAAAGACTAATTCACAAGCAAGGAAATTTCAGGGAATTTGCCAGTTTATTTTCTTTTGTACTGTTATGCTAATTGTGACTATAATATGATAATGTGGTATTTTAAACAAAATAAATCTTATTAAATCTTGTATATAAATGCTTTTAGGAAATTAACACAGTTGGATTTTCAGATGGTAATAGAAACTACAATATGATTTCAATATTGGCCAATTAAGATTCTTCAAAGTTTGTAATACAGGATTTATGAAAAAAAATTTTCTAATGCTTATATCTTTTCATCTTGCCATGATCTAATGAATACACATATTAATGCAAGCAAGGCAAAGAGCATGATTGTGTTTTCCCTGAAGAACATTCTAAAATGACAAGGCCTCCTAGCTGGAATGTTAAAAGGAAATTTAGATATAAGTAAAATTCAAAGTATTCCATGAGGCATGCTTTTAACTCACACATTATTTTCTTTGTTATCCACTGTATTTATTGCTAGAATTATTTTGCAACTTTGATACACCTATTTTGTAGTATTTTAAGAATGCATTTTTTGGTATTTATTGCTAGAATTATTGGATACTTGAACACATATTATTTTGTGTTACTTTTAAATGTCTTCTACAGTGTGTGTTTTGTTTTCCTTTATCAGTCAAATTGCTTTTAGTTTCAAGAGATAGAATATGAAACTAAATGTGGGTAATTGTTGTATATATGTATGTATATACATATATATTTATATAGAGATAAAAATAAGCAAAATAAATAGTCTGTCCTAGATTATTCCAGGGAAGTACAAAATTCATGAAAACTCTAGGCTCTTGATTTTCATTCTGTATTCAGAAGGTCCATTAAGATTGTATCTCCTCATGATCATAAGATGGTTGCAGCAATTCCAACATCACATTTGTAAAGTGGAACATTTAAAATAAGCAGAGAAGGAAATGATAGTTTGGGAGAAGAGGATAATATTACTTTGCCCTTCTCCATTTCTCACTTGAACTACTGCAGATTAATTTTTCCCAAAAATTCTTTAGCAGAATTTCCCCTAGGGTTTTTTTTTGACCAGCAGTAGATCATATAACTTTATGGAACAAATGAAGCTGGGAAATAAATAGCTGACCTTGATAGTCCCTATAATAGTCTGATTCTACTGTTAGAAAAATGGGAATGAGAAATGCCTGAAATTAGGAGAACCCAGCCAATATATTACTTATGCTCCAAATCAAGTGGTCTATTAGTTCTGGTACCTTAACACACTTTACACCACCAGACAATATCTCTTATGTTCATTATTCTGATGAAATGTTTGATGGGCCACACAGAATATCACCTACTAATTAACATCTATGTGGTGATATTGGAGAGGAGAGATGTTCACTTGGAAATTACTTCCTTTCTTCAGAAAGGCAGTGTTGTTTATCCACATAACATGCCATTGTTCAAAAGGATAAAAAATGTGCAAGGTAGGAGTTATAAAAGCTATTCCACAGAATATGAACCATGATAGTAGTAGGGAATACACTCCCCAAGTTCCAGAATTCTACAAAGAGCAATAAAGCTGTTGATTGTTAACCAACTACAGAAAGACAGAAAATTTTCTGCAGCTAATATAAACAGAGATGAAATGGGAAGACTGATAAAGAATCAAGAGTGAGATGAAAATCTCTACTGAAACACTCGGTGCCCATAGTTTCAGAGATCTCTTGTGTTGTACCTAAATGAAACCATGTTGGCATCAAGGTCAAAGTATTTCAGGAAGGTTTGACTTTCTGATAGCTAAACTGCACAGTTTTCACCAATATAACTCTTTCCTCTCTTTGTTTCAATTTACTAATACTCTTTCCTTTGAGTTCTTGTGAGGACAAGATTGTTTAACACCTGGAACATACTTTCAACATTGACTAACACTCTCTCTGTACTCATGACTTATTAGCCTCTGTCACTGCTCTTAATTCACACCTTATTCAAGGATTAACAGTTTTATCATCAATAGCCTAAGCTTCACGAATATTATTTATATTATTAATCTTTAAATCAGCTGTTGTAAAATTATGTATAAGCTCACATACAAACGCATGTTCATTTTATTCAGCTATTTAAACTCTTTTCATAGACCTCAGAGTCCTAAATAATGAACCCTTTAAATTAGGGGCAACATCATAGTCAATGGGGGTTAGGAATCAGGTGACAGTTGGTGGTATTCAGGAGGGTGATGTGGTGCTATGTGAAACTTTGGATCTTGCACATGTTAGGCATATGATCTACCACTTGAGCTATCTACTCAACCTTCCTTCAAATATGATCTAAGGAGGCCAATTAGAAATCACAGGCCAACAATATTCTATGTTTAGTTTAAATGAACTGTGTCTTAAGATTTCACAGGCTACACTAGAATAATAAAATTACTGTTGCACTAAACTCACAACTTTATCTTTTATGCAGATTTTTATTAGGAAGGTTTTCAGTAACCATATCACTATCATCGTTATATTATTGCAACTGAAGTACCTCCATTTTGAATATTTGCAAGTGTTCATGAAACGTTAAAAAAATAACAAATCACAAAAAAAGAGAAATAATTCTCCCAGGAGTTATAGCTCTGTAAAAGAGGTCTTCAAAATGTGTGTGACATTTAGTTCTTCATTCAAATGTAATTTATTTTCCTTTTAAGTTTGCTTTTATATGTTTAATATATGGTATATAAACACTGAATATACCAACTGAATTTGCAGCATGTTTCTATATTCACAAAGTTGATAATGGGTTAAACATATTAAGAACAATTTATCTTAAACTTGTTATTTTGACAAATGCCATTATTAGACAGTTGTATTGTCTATTAAGGAAAATTTAAATTATTATTTATGTAGTTACTTCTAGTTACAACTATTTACTTCTAGTTACCCCAATATTTACAACTCAATTCATGGAAATATTACGTCAGTAAACTAGTCAGAAATAAAGGTGACTCATGCAAAAGTATAAACAAAACAGAAATGTGAGCTATTTCTATGAATCAAAAACAAGCACTATATATTTTATATTTTATAAAATAAAAAATGCATGCATTTCAAAATTGATTATAATTTCTGAACATAAGAGTCATATATCTCACACAATATGTTCTCTTTAAAGTAATATGCCCATCTCTGCTGATAAATTTGTAGTCCAATAGTCACATATTATTCATGGAGAAATTGCTGTCTCTAGGTCATTTTCTTTCTTTTTTTTTAACTTTTTATTAAATCACCATATGGAAAGTTGCAAAGTTCTCAGGTTTATGTCTCAGTTATACAATATTCAAACACCCATCCCTTCACCAGTGCCCATATTCCACCACCAAAAACCCCAGTATACCCCCTGCCCTCACCCCCTCCCCCCTACTGTATAACTAATGAATTTCACTTCATTTTCTCTTTACCTTGATTACATTCCATATTTCAACACAAAACTCACTATAGTTGTTGGAGTTTCCACCCAAGAGAGACAGACCTACTACCAAGGAAGCATTTGATAATTACTTTTCCATTTCTGGGAATGAAGAGATATGAAGAGATATGTAGCCCCACTGCTACAACTCTTTTTTTTTTTCTTTTTCCTTTTCCTTTTTTTTTTTCCCTCCACATCCCCCTTCCCACGCCTCATAGTATGGTGTATGCCATGCCGCGTCGGCCAGCATGGGGCTTTTGCTTAGTTCACAGTCCAGAGAGGTGGCTGCTACATTAATAACCTTCAATATTTCAACAAAAACTTACTGTTATTATTTGGAGTTTCCCCCCAAGTCAGACCTGTTCAAAAGAAACCGTTTCACATTGCTGACTATTATAAATGTTAAGTCGCGCGGACGCTGTAGCGTCCGCAAGGTTTTGGATTTCTGTATAAAGTCCAGGGAAAATTCTGCCAGAAATTGCATAGCCCAGCTCACAGTCCCAGTGCATTGCTGTAAGAAGTCTCTGGAATCAAAGTCTTTATGCGCAGAGGTTCCGCTTCACTCTCCTCAGCAGCTCTGAATTTATCTGGGCCGAGGGTGTGCTGGTTACGCCCCCTTCCCATGAGTCCCTGGGAGCCACAAGTGTAAAACTCGAATATCTCTGGGTTAGGAGTCTTAGAAGATGGCGCCTGCCATGTGGGTGCCACCAAGCTGCTGTTTTCCATGCAGGAAGACAGGGTGGGGAGGAAAAAAATCCACCCCCGGGCAGCACAGAGTTGTAGCCCAGTTCGCAGTCCCAGTGCATTGCTATTAGATGCTACGCTGGATGCCCGAATGTGTTAGGTCTCTGGAATCAAAGTCTTTAGGCACAGAGGCTCTCTAGTTCATTTTCAATGAAACAGAGTGTTTGGTGTTCAGAGAAAGTCTTCAGTAAACATTGATACTGGTATTTTTTTTCTTTTTTAAAAAATTTTTATTAGTGAATCACCATGAGGTACAGTAGTTAAAAACTTAAGAACTTTTGTGTTTGCATTTCATTTGTTGTTGTTGTTGTTGTTGTTTGTTTTATGGATCACACTTGGCAATGCACAGGGGTCACTCCTGGCTCTGCACTCAGGAATCACCCCTGGCGGTGCTCAGAGGACCATATGGGATGCTGGGAATCGAACCCGGGTCGGCCACGTGCAAGGCAAATGTCCTACCCGCTGTACTATTGCTCCAGCCCTGCATTTCAATCATACAATGACCGTTTACCCATCCCACCACCAGGACCCATTCTCCTCCACCAATGTTCCAAATATCCCTCCCACCTCCCCCATCCCATCCCTCACCCCCCCCCCCCCACTACTGCAGCAGGGCATCCGATACTGGTAAACTTTAAACATCTTCTAAAGGATTTAATCAACATATATTTTATAATGTTTTGTTTCCCACTAGAGACCAAGCAAAAGAGAATGGAGGTAGGGATATGTTCTTTTACAATAAATCTATTTTATGACCATAGTCTTATTCATATACATTATAATTCACTTGGGCATTCATGTCTTGCCATAAGGAATTTTTGGCACATCATTTACCATCTCTTTTGCAAGTATTTATTGACTACTATACTTGGCAGGTCTGAGCAGGATGGACTCTACAGGAAAGAAAACCAAACCAAACCATGTGTGTTTTCTCTTGCTGCTCTAACAAATAGCCATAAAGTTAGTGGCTTTGAATAGTCAATATTTATTACCTGGAAATTACAAAAAAATCTAAAATTTGAAATTTCTTTCATTGGACTAAATTCAAGGTCACATCAAGGTAGGTTCCTTCTAGAGAGTCAAAAAAAAAATTAAATGTCCTTGAAGCTTCCACAGATTTCCTGCATTATCTTGTTCATTCAATCTTTTCTCCTTTTACTGGTTCTCTAACCCTGGTTCTTTACTTTTACTGACTATTATTCTCTTACATTTTCTTTCTTACTAAAAAAATAGTGTTAATTATTCCTGCTTCCTTTTCTCTTTATTGTTGTTAATATTGTGATGGTGCATGGTGCAGCTGGATGGGGTGGGGACTGTCACACACATGCCTGGTTGTCACGGGAATATTTTAAGACAAGGTGGTTGCCAGGGGGTTGTGTATCAGATTGTATTATTTGCACACCTGGCCACTGTATTCACTGAGGGGTGTATACACCTCTTCTTTGTGACACTTGCACTAGTCTCTCTGGGCATGCAAGTCATGGTTGTGAGGCTTGCCATGGATTGCTGTGATCTTCACACAAATTTTCACTAGGGCTGGTCTTCCTGATTTCACCCATTTTTAGTGCTCAGAAGGACACACACCTTTTTGTACATGCCTGGGTGATTGTATCTCTATTAGGGCCTTTTGATTACACTGGCCCACCTGGGTAATTCAGAAAAAAAAGAGTCTTCCCTTGTGAAGGCTTTAGTCTTCAAAGCTCCTTGGGAAACAAATAAGGAAACATATTTACAGTTTCTGAGGATTAATGTGTTAGCATTGTGGGTTAAACATTATTCTGTTTACTGGGTATCTCCAGAAGTTTGCCTTAGTGGGAGAGAGTAAATTTATCATCAACTCACTAAACCATGTATGCTCAAGAATTGATATAAGCATGAAAAAATGTAAAAGGACATCATAAGTGTAATAACCAGTAATGTAAGGAGTGGCTTTCTTTTTAATCTTCTTATTTTTTGGTCTCTGGTCCACATTCAGCTGACTCTTGGCTCTGTCTTAGTGATCATTATTATTAGCATTTCTCAGGGGACCATAAGTGGTGCCAGTAGTTGAACCTGAGTTGGCTGCATGCAAGAAAATCACCTTATCTACTATACAAGCTCTTTAACCAAAGCATTGTTGTTTTATTAATAGTAGTAGAGAAATACTCAGATATAAAAGACTTGAAAGTTAAATGCTGGGAAGCAAGAAAAGAGCTTGTCTGAAGAAGGAACAGCAAGTTCAGGGGTCTCATATTAGCAGAAACCTTGGTGTTTGAGGGTAGAAAGAAATCATACTTTGGTTGATTTAGAGCAAGAGTGATTCGTAGCACAATCAGAAAAGACACAATGAACAGGTAGTTTTCTGTAGGTCATGGTAAAATGATAACATTTATTTAACTTATAAGGGAAAGCGAAGGAAAATTTTAAGTCTTGGGAAGACCTGATAGTCTTTATCTGTTTGGCTGACTATTGGTATTACTTTTTAAAGCAATATGAACTCTTGAGGTCAAGCTGGTTGACAGTGCATTGGAAGCAGCAGTAGCTGTGGTAAGTGGCTCACGTAGGAAACATTGCTGTCTTGAATGAAAGTTTCCATGAGGGAGATGCTAGGATATTATTGGAAATACATTTTAAAGTAGATTTTTTAAAATGTGCATTTAAACCTCTAATTAGCAAAAATGAAATATCCACCAAATTGACCTCGTGTGCATTATGTACAAGAGTAATGAATCTTTATGTACAAGAATAATGAGTATTTGGGGATTGGTTTCTAGTTAACTTAGTCTGGCAGTGGACTTGACTGATATTTCTTTAACTGAGTTGACCAGCTGTTTGGCTGAATTGATCGGATTGATCTGTTATTTTAGCAGTGTTGACATAACTGTCACCATCTCTAGGGATCCTAAGCTTGAACATATTTCTTTTGTTAAATAACTGCAGCCAATGATCTCATTGGTTATCACCTTGGCTAGAAAAAGACTTCACACATAATTTGGCGTGATAATAATTTGTTGGCAAATTGATTCTGTAGACAAACTATTTTCTTAGCCATACTTCTTCAGTTTTATTTATTCTTTTTTGATTTCCTGCCCCTGTCTGCCCAGGATGAGATGAACTCTGGCCAACATCTTGCTCGTAGTGCTATTTTTGTAGATATTTGTGGAATTTTCCTGTCAAGTTTGAAGTAGGTATTCCATGTTTGTGATTTTTTTTCTTAAGCAAATATTTGCATCTGAAAAATTTTACGTGTAGTATACTGAGAAACCTTGTACTTCTGGGGAAACAAAATTGACATGTTCATATTTGCCATTGCTTTGGGGTAGACAGAAATCTTGGAATATAACTGAAGAAAAATATATACATGATCTAATTTATTCACTCATTTACTTGGAAAATGTCATGTCATAAATTTATTTTAAAAGGCAAAATATAAACTATTCTGTTACAAAACTAGTTTGGGGTTTTAAGACAAAAGTTTTATAGAACCAAACAAGTCATATTTCAGGACTTCAGAATTTATGTACAGAGTAGGAGTGGAGACTAAATCTAAGTAGAAAAGGAAATGTTTTCTTGACATTTCAAAGCAAATCAACTATTGAGGTTGTCTTTAGAGGAAAAATTCAATGCTGTATAAAAACATTTTAGTTAAAAATTTCCTCCCCTTTGCTACCTGGAATGCCCTTTCTACTAAATTCTTTAATTTACTTCAAATTTTAACTGTTTGGATTTTTCCTTCAATTAGCCTGGTTTTTCATTGGAGGAGCAGGTGAGTTCTGCTCCTTATCAAACAGGATGCTATGATAAAAAAATATGTGCCACTAGCATTGAGTAAAAACACGGTAACACACAAAAAGTTACTGTTCTATGTATTTATATTTCTAAAATCTTCCCACAGTTGATTGAATAGCAAAATATTCTTAATTAACAAGTCTTAGACTAGAAATAAGAAAGCCTGAGATTTTTCTATAAGTTAGTGCTAGGGTTTGAACTTAAACTCAGACCTTTCTACATTCAATTAACAGATCATCATTCTACTTATTCAAAAAATACTTACTGAGCTTCAAAGTGGTTCAAATTGCCCCTTTTCTAACCATGAACACAAGCTCTCTGAACAAACTACGGTTCAGTGTTCTAGTAATTGAGGAGATATATTCCTATATTCTGTGGAATATAAAATGCACAGAACTGCTTTAGAGAAGAGTCATAATTCCAACACTGGGCAGAAAAGTAAATATGATTAATTCTGGAATTGGCAGTGAGGGGGGTGCACACCTGGCTGTGCCCAAGACTTTCTCATGGTTCTGTGCTCAGAGAGAACTCTTGGAAAGGCTCAGGATCATATGTGGCTCCAGGGATCAAACTTAGGTGGGCTACAGGCAAGGCAAGTAAGTGCCTTAACCCTCATACTACTTTCCCTGTTTCTCAATTCTGTATATTTGTTGTAGGTTTCACCATAGAAAATTCTAACAGTATGCACAAAAGTAAAATTAAATAGATTAAAACCTTGAGATCATACTTGATTCTCTAAGTTACATTGAGGAAAGTAGAGGCAGAAGTCTTCATGACTTGGAAGCTAGAGACAACTTTAAGGAGTCAATGCCATTGGCTAAGACACAAAAACAAGATAAACAAATGTGACTACATTAAATTCAGAAACTTATACACCTCAAGTGAAGTGTTGATCAAAATCTAAAAACACCCCATAAACTGGGAGAAATTATTTGCCTGCTACTCATCTGATAAAGTGCCATTATCTATGATATATAAAACACTGATGAACAATACAACTATACTAATTAGATCCAACATCATCAATAAATGAAGAGATGATGATAAGACATGAACAGAAATTTCCTCAAAGAACATATATAAATGGGCAAGAGACATACAAAAACATCTTCTTCATTAATAATCATCAGAGACTGGCACACAACACAAAGAACAAGGATAATAAGTGTTGGCATAGATGCAGGAAGAAAGGAATCCTCATTCACTGTTGCTGGGAATGCTGACTGGATCAGCCTTTCTTATGTACATTTCTTTAAAAAACTAGGAATTGTTCCCCAGTTTCACCCAGTGATTCCACTATAGCCCCCAAGCCCCAAAACAACATGGATAAAAGACACTTGCACCCCCTATGTTCCTTGCAGCACTATCCCCAGTAGTCAAAATCTGCAAGTAGCCTAAGATAACTGGATAAAGAAATAGTGGTGCATAGAGACAATTGAATACTACTTAGCCATAAGCACTGTATCACTGTAGCACTGTTGTAGAATTGTTCATCGATTTGCTTGAGCACGCACCATTAATGTCTCCATTGTGAGACTTGTTAAGTTACAGTTTTTGGCATATTGAACATGCCACTGGTAGCTTGCCAGGCTCTGCCATGCAGGTGGGATACTCTCAGTAGCTTGCCAGCTCTCCGAGAGGGATGGAGAATCAACCTGAGTTGGCCATGTGCAAGGCAAATGCCCTACTCACTGTGCTATCACTCCAGTCCACTCAGCCATAAGAAAAGATAAAATTATGCAATTTGCTGGAAAGTATGATGAGAAAAGTGAGTCAGAGGGAAATAAGCCAATACAGAATGATCTCTCTCATATGTTAGATAAAGAAATATAATGATGGAATAATGAATACCCAAAGGCCAAAGGTGATGGAAACAAAAGAACATGATAATTGGTCTTCAGTAGGAAGCATGCCACTGACAGGGTGATTGAGGGGTAGGGGCTATAAGCATAATGGAGGAAAGTGTCCAACCTAGAGGAGGAGGGAGACCTGAAAGGTGGTAAAATGTTATGCATGATGAAATCCTATCAGTTATAGTGGCACTACATGACAGTGCCAAAACTCATAAAAAACAAAAAATATGTCCATGGGAGGGTAGCATTTTGGGAGAGAAACTGGGGTCATTGGTGGTGGAATTTGGGATTAAACAGAATGGTCCATGGGCAAGGAAAATGCCCTCTCTGCTGTACTATCTCTCTGGCCTCAGTTTGCAAATATCAAGAGCAGCTTACACACAGATGCTAATACTTACATAGCTTAAGAAGAGGGATAAAATACTATTATGATAAGAACATTTGGATAGTATGCCAGTATTCAGTATGCCTGCCTAATGTATTCCAGACTTGGATACAGTCCTCATCACCACATGGTCCCCAAGCCACACTAGCTACAGTCCTGCAGTCAGTCCTCCAAGCTCTGCAAGGGTGGCCCAGCTAGTCCATCATAGTATTTCCAGCACTTCCATTTAACCTCAAAGATCAACATTTGACATTAAAATGCATGATGCTGTTGATTACCATAGCAATGATTATTCAAATTTTGCTTATAAAACATTTAAAAGTCAACCTAATAAATTTGACACTGCTATTAAATAATTCATTATCTTTTTCTGGGGGGGTGGTGAGAAGAATCCGTGGTTCTGAGGACTTATTCCTATCTCTGCTTGAGAACAACTTCTTGCAGCAGGGGGTAAGAGTTGGTATTTGTGGTGTTGGGGATAGAAACTGGGGTCAGTTTTATGTAGGGTAAGTATCATATTTGCTGGCCCTCAAATTATTTATCTTTTGCTGATTTCTTTCTTGTCTTTTCCTAAAGACTATATGAAGTATTACTGAATTCTCTAATTTGAGGATTTTATTAAATATTTTTACTAAATTTTATTATTCTGAGTATTTAATGATAGTTAATTTCATTAAATAACTAGATAGTTGCTGGTGTTCTTATTGCCTTCAGTACAATAAAATGCCTTTCATTCTCATGGATCTCAAAAGCAGTAAATTTTCACATCATAGAAATTCAAAATACGCTAAGCTGTTCTTCTTTTTCTAATGTGCTCTTCCCAAATTTAAAAATCATTGCTGCTCCACATAAGGACCTTTGAGATCATTTGTACACAGTTGAAGCTTTATATTATGCATTTTTACCTTTCTGAATCAGCCCAGTGAACAAATGGGACACATCATCTTGTGGTATGATCATCAACATGGGGGCACTTAAATGAAAGCTGCTAGTGTTACATGACCATTTGTCACGGAGTACAGAAGTGGGTTTCACACTATTTCAGATTATATCAAATATAGAGATGATCTAATTCTTTTTTGTGTATGAAGCAAGAAAGTTTCTATTGAAAATTACTTTAGAAAGATGACAAAGAAGAGAAAGGGATCCAAAGAGATCCAAAGAGAACACAGTCTTCTGCAGAGTAGAAAAAGGCAAGCAACGAAACAATCAAGGTAGATATGTACTCAAGGGAGAACATAGAAGATGATATAATTCTATTAATTTTATGAGTTCCTCTACTTTTTTATACTATACTGTTTCCTACCCATAACAGGCAAATAATGCATACACAGTTATGTCAACGACTTCACTTAAAGTTATCGTGTGGTCTGGCAGAACCTGGCAAGTTACCCATGGCATATTTGATATGCCAAAAACAGTAACAAGAAGTCTCACAATGGAGACATTACTGGTGCCCGCTTGAGCAAATCCATGAACAATGGGATGACAGTGCTACAGTGCTATTATTATTATCATTATTATTATTATTATTATTATTATTATTATTATATAAGTGTTCCATTATTTTAAGTCGTTTTGAGTGGTCTCTGTTTTTTGCAGATGAACATCAGGGCTGGTATATTGAGCTGATAATATTTGTTAGGTGCTTAGTGAAGGTTGAGATAAAAATAATGGTGCAGGGCAATAGCTTTAAATGCGAGTGCTAATGAGATGGAAATAGCTAGAAGTTTAAGGTTTTAACAATTTACAAAAGAAACAGTAAACTTTGCAGCATTTTTATAATGTGCCACGGATAGATAAAAATTAACTAGGGCAAAAACCTAACACTTTACAGCAACAAGGAGACAAATAAATATGGTGATACCAGATTGGGAGAGACATATGAACATCATTGGAAGAAATCTGTTTTGCACATGTTTGTTTCAGAGAACTTTTTTTTGTGTATTATAGAAGATGTGAAAAAGTATTAGTAGCAATAATGTCTTTCTGCTTTCCCCCAATTTTGTTCTATAAAAGTAGTATTTACTTTTCAATACTTTTACTTTTAATAAAAGTAGTATTTTGCCTAAATAAATAAATAAATAAATAAATAAAAATAACTCATTTAAAAAAACAAAAAATAAAGTTATCGTGTGGTCAAAAATATTTTTATGAGAATTTATGTATATTTATGTGTGTGTGTTTATATATATGTATATATATGTATCTTAAATGAAATCAATTGTATTTTCTGACTTTTTACTTAACTCACAGGTTTATTTATTTATTTATTTCAAAAAAGTGTATGCTGTTTTAGAATTGTTATTTATTATTTATTTCTTTTTTGGGTTCCACATACAGAGGTTTTCAAGAATCAGGAATATCAACTCAGGAATCACTATTGTTGGCTCGGGGGAACAGACATAGCACCAAGCATTAATCCCTGGTAAACTGCTTGTAAACTGCTTGACGCAGGTATCTGTCCTTTGTATTATCTCTCCAAACCCTTAGAATACTTTCTATTACTATATCATAATTTTTTTATTTTTCTATTCAATAAATACTTATTGAACACAAAAAATGACAACATGCTATGCTAGAAATTAGGAACATAGCAGTTATCAAACAAAACAAAAATGTATAAATGTACATGTGATCACATTTTCAACATGGTTAATGGTCTGTATTCAAGTTTGTGGAACTTGTGATGGTTATATTATTTTGTAAATGAGTGAATACCACCTTAGATGTTAAAAAATATGATTAAAATTTAAATGTCTACTCTTCATAGAGCAACTCAATATATGAAAGTATGTGGTCTAAATAATCTTTTTCCCTCCAGTGGATAATAGAGCTTTTCAAGGTTTAGGGGACTTCTTTGACACATGGCCAACCCTTGTTCAACCACTGGTACTACATAACACCTCTAGGAGTGATTACTGAGTATAGAACCAAGAATAAGCCAGGAGAAATTCCAGGTGTGCCCCCTACAAAAATAATCTATTTCCTACAGAATGGCATTTTTCAATACTCACTCTGTAGTTAAGCTGCTTTTGTTATGTTAGTAACTACAGAATTACTAAAGCAAACTAATTTATACCACTTATGCTAAAAAATGGAATCAACAATCTCAAGGGGTATGTTTTCTCAAAATCTTAGGAAGTCAGTCATTCTTAACATTAGCATTCTTAGCTTAACATTCTTAACATTACTAGAAGTAGGGGTTAAAGTGATAGCACAGTGGGAAGGACATTTACTCGGTACATGGCTGACAAGGGTTCAATCCTCAATATCCTATATGGACCCCCTAGAACAACAGAAGTGATCCTTGAGCACAGAGCCAGGAGTAACCCCTAAGAGTTGTCAGATGTGGCCCCAAATCAAAATAAACAAAATACTAGAAATAGACAGTAGAGATTATCATTACAGTAAGTCAGAGCATAATGTTAAAAAAGAGTAGCCATTAAAATAATTAAAGATATTTAGATGTATTTAACCAGGTAGACTGTAAATGTGATTATGATTACTTATGATAGAGACTAGAGGATACTATGCATAATGCATGACACATAACATAAGCATATTAAATGGGTCTTTCCAGGACCAGAAAAGATAGTGAGTAACATGCTCTCCTTGAATGTGTCTGACACAGGTTTGATCACCCAAATCCTTATAGTTTTCTGAGTTCTGTTAGAAGTTATCTTGAGTACAGAGCCATGATGCAGCCCCGAGCACATCTGGGTGTGACTTAAAAAGCAAATATAAAGTTATTTTAAGCAAATAATTTTTCTTGATTTAGCTTACTAATGTGTAAAAGGGAGACAATACCTGAATCCTGTTCAAGCACTGGGTTAAAAGTTATCATTGAATGACAAGTCTAGACCATAATAAATACACAATAATGGCATGCAGTTAAATATGCTAGTCAGTAGTAAATTAACATTTATATAAAATAATAATTATATGGGGGATATTCAGTTGAAATATAGAATTACTTTTGTGGCAAAAATTAAATGAATACACAAAAATGACTTTATGTTTGGTTATTTATAATCTTGGTAACAGATTATAATGACCAAAAGGTTAAACGGGAACAAGACAGCTCTATAACACAACATTGAAGTCTCAATGCATTTCGTATATATAAATTGCTGGCTGTGTAATAGTAAAATTTATTTGATATACAATAACTTTCTTTTCTGGAATGTTGTTAGTATATTTAATTATCCTCAGAACTCAAGAAACTCACAACTGACATTATTTCTTCATCATTAGCATCATGTTGAATTAACAAGAACCACAATGTATGATCTTAGGGAAGGGCCGCTACAACAAGTTGAGTAGTGAGACACACGTGTTGAAGACTTCTAAAAATTAATAAAATTCTTTGTTTACTTGGGAAAACTGTATTAATGTAATTTTTGTCCAACTTCAAAACAAAGGGCTAGTGCTGCCAAACTATGACACAAATGGTCTTTGAACTGCAGAATCGAGAGATGGTAAAAGAATCTAGAGGCTCTCCCCAGAGATGTGACCCGAGTGGCTGCATGTGTGCGGCCTCTCCATTGTTGGATGACCATGATCCCGGAGGCCAGCTAAACTACTTTTGGTACCAACAGCTTCTTGCATAAATGTCTCTAGACTGTGAACTAAGCCACATCCCCATGCCGCCCCAGGAGGGGAAAGGTTTTGCTCTCTTGGCTTTTTCTTTCGGAGGGGGGAAAGGTTATAAGGACCACTAAAGAGAGGTACAAGCTTGCAGTAACGCAATTTCTGGCAGAAATTTCCCTGGACTTAGTTACTAAAATACAGAAATCCAAAATGGTGCAGCCTAGTTCTCTTCATATCTCTTCATTCTCAACAATGGAAAACAAATTATCAAATGCTTCCTTTTCAGCAGATCTGATTTTGGGGGGAAACTCCAAACAATAATAGTGAGTTTTTTGTGGAAATACTGAATGTAATTAAAGTAAAGTGAAAATTATCAGCTACACAGGCAGGAGGAGGGAGTGGGAAGGGAGATATACTGGGATTCTTGGTGGCAGAGTATGTGCACTGGTGAAGAGATGGGTGTTTGATCATTGTATAACTGAGACTTAAGCCTAAATGCTTTGTAACTTTCCATATGGTGATTCAATTAAAAAAAAAGAATCTAGAGATCATCTTTTCATCAAACAACATTGTTTAAGATTACCTTTATGTTCTCATGTTAAACAATAACGAACATGTTATTTTGCTTAATGCTTACTCATGGTTCTGCATTCAGAGGTCACTCCTGGAGGACTTGGGGGACCATATGGGGTACTGGAGATCAAATCCAGGTTAATTGCATAGAAGAAAAAAGCCCACTGTACTGTATCTTTGGCCCAAGAACTTTTTGTAAAAGGCAATTCTGTATTATATTTCTTGTCACATGTTTGATATCATTGGTTTGTCCTTTCTCCCTTGCCACAGAGTTTGGGCTTATCTGGTAATAATCTCTAAACTATTCTAGACTACATTGGTATGTCCTGCTCCCCTTGCCACTAGGAGCTTAGTTATATCAGTCACACCCATCAAAGTGCTCCTGAGTCACTTCCATTCCTTTGTTTATCTGTAACCACTTCTACCCGTTTATCTGCTCTTCCTCTAATCAGACTCTGTTAATTTGTAAGGTCAGACCTTGCTAGGACAGTGTACTTGTATTGTAAGTTAATACTGCCTTTCTCCACTCCTTTTGTCTTTTGAATAGTTTACTTTAAAACAGTATCCTTTTTGTATGGACAAAGAAAGACAATTGTTAATATGCTTTGGTAACATGGGATTTAATTGGCTTAAAATATTATTCACTCCCGGGCATCTGCTTTGTCGACTTAAGCCTCAGCTGCTTTTACTTCCTAGCACCCCCAGAAGCAGGGTCCCGACGAGGGACGGAACAGACCCAGGGTAAATGGTGAGTTATGTGCTACCCTGGCATCGAGATGGGCCTGGCCAAAGTGCCTAATGCTTAACTATATGTTAAGAGATTAGTCATGGACATGTCATGTCATGATCCAAAAGCAACGACGAGACTAGGACCCTGCTAGGGATAGGAAAGACTAATCTAGCTTGAGCACTGTAGTCTGAGATCGTCTGAGATCGAGGTGACCCCAGGAGAGCAATTCTATAAGCTTAATGCATTTCTTTCTATGTCCATACAAAATGATTAATAATATGAATACTTGTATGTTAGTTGGTCAAGGAGAGGAGAAACACACCCATGGGATTCCACTCTTGGGCGGGTGTCCTGCTGAAAAAGTATCTGTCCTAGAAGTAGCATCCCCTGAGGGATAGAACTTTACCCCTATTGATTGTAACCACACCTATGTGTAAGCCCCAACCCTTCATTCTTGGGAATTTAACTAGGCTGAAAGAGTGGGCTGGGGTCAAGTCCCAGAGCTAGTTCCAGGGCCAGTCCCAGGGCCTGTCCCCGGCCAGTCCCAGTGTGAGTCCCAGAGTATGATTTGGAGAAGCTAGATCCACATCCAGATCCAGAGGAGAAGGAGAATGAAGTAGGATGGGGGAGGAAGAAGCAGGAGGAGAATCAGAGGAGAATGGATATGGGAATGGAATAAACTGCAACTGAGACGAACCAGCCTGGCTCCGTTCCTGCCTTCGCCTGCCTCATCATCGCCATCAACCTCCCCGGAGTGGTGCCCTTTCTTTTTTCTTTTCTGTGTTTTTACACAGTCGCATGCACATAAATAACAGATAGGACTAAAAATTCAAAACACATTTCTGATCTGAAGTAATTCCACTAACGGGAAGGTAGTATTGTTCCCAAATAATTATTTACTGCTATTTAGCTAATATTAGAATTTACAACCTCATAAAGATGATGGATTCTGTGAGATCTAAGCAGAAAATAAGAGATTCTAAAGAGCTAAGATGAAAAAATAAAAAGTAGGGAGGGTTTTTACATGTGGGGTATTAGGAACAAAACAAGATATATGAGAACGACAAAGAAAGTACAGAGGTTAAGGTGCTCTCCTCACATACAGCCAAGCCTAGTTTAATCCTTGGCACTATAGGGTCCCTGAGCACCCCTGGAGTACCTCCTGAGAAGAAGGCTAGAAGGAGTCCCCAAGCACTTTCAAGTATGGCTCAAAAATCTAAAAAACAAAGTTCTACTGCATTCTATAGCAAATTGCATATGATTACACCATTATAAAATTTGTTTTGAATAAGTTTTCCTTCCAGAAAGTTGTTATTAAAGCATAAGCTACCTTAAACAGGTTCCAGTTGGATAATGTTCCCTGCTGAAAAACTCTTAGCCCCCTGTCATGAATGTGGCAGCACCATGGGATTTGTAGACTAGAACAAAGTGAGTTGTTAATTTTTAAAAATTATGTAAACAAAATGCTTATGTTCACTAAGGCAAAAGACATCAGTAAATATTAGCATATGGTCTAATCCAAAGGAGGGGGGTGGGAAACCTGGGAAAAGAGGCATACAGCCTAACAGAGAGAAGGTTTTTATATCTTCCTTGGAACAATTCTCAGCCAACAAGTAATTTTACTTGAAATTGAGTTGTTAAAGGGAAAGAGGACTTTTCTCTTCATCCTGTCACAACTACTGGTATGTTCTTTCCCCCAATTTTTAAATAAATTTGGATTTAACAATTAACAGCTTCATGAATCAAATGTCTCTCAGTTTGGAATTCTAAATTATATTCCATCAGAGCTGGGGAAATGGCACAAAGGGGTTATGTACATTCTTTCCCTGAAGAATGGCTGGGTTTGATCTCTAGCATCACATGGTCTTTTGAGCACCTGTAGGAGTGACCCTGAGCATACTGTTGGGAATACACCCTGAGTGCTTCTGGGTATGGGCCCCATATACCAAAAAAAAATGATAATATAAATACCCCTTCATCCCTCAGTTATTGTAGGAGAAGCCTATGATAATAGATTCTGAATATGATTTTCAAAGAAAGAACAGGGTACTTTAGGCACATCCTTTCTGAGTAAGGGTGGAAAGGGGGTGAAGCCTAAAGATAGATGCCTGGAAGTCTGAGATCAGGCAGATAAGGAAAACTATATTTAGTCTCTTCACTTATGCAGCTCTGTTCCTATAGTCAGTGACACAGTGACAATAAGATCATTTAAGGAACTTTCCATTGCTGAGGAGAGAAGTCATTAGAAAAAAGAAAAAGTTAATTTAAGTCTAATACTTACAGTCACTTGCTAGTGCAGCTACCGAAAAGCAATCATGGTCTATAAGAGAGTTGTTTAGCAAAGGTACCAAGAGAGTTACATAAACATAGCATTGATATTTTCACCTTGTCTATTAGCATCACTTAAAGCTATGATATACTGCTCATTATTCTTTCTTTCTTTGCCATCTACCCTTTTCCAAATTTAGGATTTAAAACATTTTTATGCCTTTCCATGTTAGGCCAACAAACAAGTTGTTGGGACTATCAGAGAGAGGCTGGGGAAGTTATTTATTTATAGGTTCTCAATCAATGGGTAAAAAAATTATAGAAATTTGAAAATGAAGTCCTCAAATCTACAGAACTAGCTGGTACTTTTTTTTTCTGTAAAGAAGCATATTAGAGCTGGAGTTATTGTGCAGGAGGTATAGTGCCTGCCTTGCTCAGGATCGACTGGGTTTGATCACCAACAACACATACAGTCCCCTAAGCTGACCAGAAATGACTCCTGAGCACTGAATTAGGAGTAAGTCCTGAGTACTGCTGAAGTGGCCTAAAAACCCCCTCTCCTTAAAGAAATACCCAAATCCAGATACTATCACAAAAATTCAACATTTGCAGTTTTAGAGAAAAAGTAGTCAGTAATAGGTGGTATTTAAATAAAGGAGAAAGGCTGTATTTCCAAAAACTTTATTTATGAAAAATAGAATTGAAATTTCTTATAATCTCTACTTATTGAATATAATTATACTTTTTATTTTTCTTTAAATAATGTGTAAAGTTTAAAGACAGGCATAGAGTAGGAAGACTTGCTCAACATTTGATGACCGTGTTCTAGATCTGCCTGATCTTGTATATCTTAGAAATGTGAAAATTGGTTATTGTGTTACTTTTGTCTGTGGAAATTTAAAAAAAACGTTAGAAAATCTTCTGCTAAGAATATTTTGTGATGATTTTAGGAAAGTTTGTTAAAATCCAAACTGTTTATCAACATAAGGTATAAGAACTTTTATTGTCATTAGTATCAGTTAGCATATCAGAAGCAAAAGTTAAAAGAGAGTTAAGTAAATTGTTTTCAAGTTTAATTGTCAGATATTTTCTTTCAAACCTCTTTTCTTAATTCAGAGAAATACCTTTGGCTTTAATATAGGTGTACTAAAATTACTTGAATTGCAATGGCTCCATGACTAGAGAGATTGTACAGTGCATAAGGCACTTACTTTGCATGTACTAAACTTGGGCTTGATCCCCAGTACCAAATATGGTTCCCCCCAATCTTGCCAAAAGTTTTTTCTGAGTATAGAGCCAGGAATGTGCCTGAACACTGCCAGGTACGGCCCAACACTTAGCCTCGCTTTCCCCTGCGCAATAAGTATAATGGCTCAAAATAACACTATATATTGTGTTTTTCACTATGGCAATGCTTGTGGGGTCCTTTAGCTTCTTTCTGTTCTGATGGTGAATGTGAATGAATCTGGATTCCACTATAACAGTTCGAATCAGACGACCGACTCTTCACCTCTCAGGCTTCCTCTTTGGTTGGTTTGTTCAAAACTGTATTTCAAGTGACCACACATTAAAGAAAGCTGAAAAGACTCTTAAAGTTCAGGTTCCAGAATTTGCATGGCATCCATTTCTGCACCTTTTATTATTCAGAGAAAATATGAATATGGTTTATATTACACATTATTACACAGAAATATTACACAGAAAATGTGGTTCACACCAACACTAACACACCACACTGTTCACATTTGGGACTTGTAGAATATACAGGCCCTAATTTTCCCTTTTAATTTGAAGCATTTTGGCTTCCACAATAGTACTATGTATAGAGTTTAATGACAAGATTTCAGAACGGTATAGTTGAACACTATAAGATGACATGTGTCATAATGTCATCTGGAGGGGATGGGCTCCAGCTTCCCTCCATGTCGCGAGCAGAGCTCCTGGCGGCTGATGACCACCGGAACTTAGCCACAGCCATGCTCAAAGCCCTTCTCCACATGTTTGGACAGGACTCACGCATGAAGGTACCGGCAAAGGAACCCAGGTGTGTGTAATCCCATCAACATCCAACACCCAGAGACTTAAAAGCAAGCTCCCAGAAGTTATAAGTAGGTGTGTGTAATCCCATCAATGGCCAACATCCAGAGACTTAAAAGCAAGCTCCCAGAAGATATCTTATAACCTACTTTTCCTTCTGGGAGAAACTCGCAAGCTACTGAGAGCTTCCTGCCCACATGGGACAGCCTTGCAAGCTTCCCATGGTGTATCTATATGCCAAAGCCAGTAACTAGCTGAATCTCATTCCCCTGACCCTGAAAGAGCCTCCAATGTGGCATCATTGGGAAGGGTGAAAAGAGAGAGGCTTCTAAAAATCTCAGGGATAGGACGAATGTCGAGATTACTAAGACCGCTCGAGCAACTCGACGAACAAAGGGATTTCGTGATCGTGATTGTGATGTGTCATAAAATTGGTGTATATTGGCCTTTGTCATTTTGGTAATATTGAAAATTTAAGAAGAGTGACAGTGAAGTATGTGTACAGAGGATGGGCACAAAGATAAACCTTGAGTGCTTTAAATATCTTCCTCTTTTCAAATATTTTCCCTTTCCTTGGGTAAGGATTTAAAATTGGCACTGGAAGGATTTGGAAAAATAAAATATTGGGAGTTTAGAATAGAAGGAAACGCAATGGAGTCTGCTTTGGTTATGATCATAGCCAGAATCACGGATAAAGAAGAACTCATAGAAATTTTATACAATGAACTTAAGGATGAGTCAAGTACAAAGAAGTTTGCCTGTCTTCTCATATCTTTTAAAATTCATTTATAACATTATATTTGTCTAGAATGTGACTCCTTAAACTTAGAAATGCTCTATGAAGGAGTGTTGTCAGAGGCATCTCAAATTCATTATGTGATTGGTTTTGAATTTTTTCCCCATGTTTATAGTGTAAGAATCTTTCATTCCTGCCAAATTATTTGTGGACTCCTCTGCTTACACCTCCCTCAACACATACACACACACACACACACACACACACACACACACACACTCAGTTATATGACCATGACACTATGGCCCACAATTTAGGATATAGGATCTAGAACTTCATGCTACCTATTTCAGATACTGGGAAGCACATATTCAAAATTAATGAGGATACAAGTAGTAAGTAGGGTTCTGAGTTTCAACTATTGCAGTAATAGGAAGAAGTCCTGCAGGGCTGTAGATCTTTAACTGAATGACAAAACTTATACCATCCATCACAGCTGCTGCTCAGGTCTTTGGATTTTCTTATAGATATGTTACTGTTATGCATAATAATCTATTTATTTAAATCTAAGGTGTCCTTTATTGCAAGTTATATCCTGATCTATTCGTCATTCACTACTATAATTAAAAGGTGACCCCAACTTTGTGCTGCATTCTAATTGATTTCAAAGTCAGACTATAAGAAAACATGCTTTTTAGAGCTGGTAGAAGTCCCTTGTCCAAGGTCATATGTCTAGTAAATGCAAAACCAGAATGCATTCTTGTGCTTTTAAATCCAAATGCAAACTTAATCATTAAGTCTTAGGCCTTTTTCCCCTGCAATTTCACCACAGAAAAGTGGCAATAATTGACTCAACAAGCCCTAACAAAAAGAAATAAGCTAAAACAAATCGATACCAACGACCTAAAATTCAAACAGGATGGAGAAAAAAAAAATTGAACTGAGAGATCACATTCAGTTTTTTGCCACTAGTGGAAAATACTTGATAGCACAGTGGGTAGGGTGTTTGCCTTGCATGTGGCCCACCCGGGTTCAATTTCTCCATCCCTGTCAGAGAGCCTGGTAAGCTACCGAGAGTATCCCACCAGCACGGCAGAGCCTGACAAGCTACCTGTGGTATATTCAGTATGCCAAAAACAGAAACAAGTCTCAAAATGGAGACATTACTGGTGCCCACTCGAGTGAATCAATAAACAATGGGACAACAGTACTACAGTGCTATGGAGGGAAATACTCAAAGGGATACGTTTTCCTTCTTTTTCATGCAATCTAGTAATCCTCAAATTAGAGCAATGAGTATTATTTTATCTACAATTTTACAACTTCTTTCTTTTGGTGAGAGGTTCTAAAGAAATAATGAGAAGGTCTGAGAAACACTGTCAAACAGGATGTGTAATGTGATTCTCCTCCAATCCTAGGGGTGTCCTGGAACATCAAGACCATACTGAGTGTCCTAGGCTGGCATGGTGCATGTGATAATGCAGTTCAGAATTTAACCCATCACATGAAGGTATGGACTCCAGCACTTGGATCTACCTCAGAGATATTTATGAAACTTGGAGTGACATTAAATACATGTTAAAATTTTATTCTAATTTTTTACTTCTAGAATTTAAATTTTTTAATCTTAAAATGATATATTATTTCAGGGTTCCTTTATTTTCAGATAAAATATAGAACCATATTTAGAGTATGAATAATAGTTAACTATGATCTCTTTACTCAGCACTTCGGGTCAGCAGTGCTTGACGTTGAACTCTATCAAAGACCAAGGCTACAACACGAAGAACTAGAGAAATGAATTTTGAAATACTTCTTATTTTGGGATGAATTTAGGAATGAGAATGAATTTTATCCCATTTTTAATTTTTTTTCAAATCAAAGAGAAGATAGGGAAGTGAATAACCTGTTTCTCTGGGAAAGCTAGATTGCAACATATATAGATCACTGTATCACTGTCATCCCATTGCTCATCGATTTGCTCGAGCAGGCACTATTGTGAGACTTTTTGTTACTGTTTTTGGCATATTGAATACGCCAAGGGTAGCTTGCCAGGCTCTGCCGTGTGGGCGAGATACTCTCGGCAGCTTGCTGGGCTCTCCAAAAGGGGTGGAGGAATCTAACCCGAGTTGGCTGCATGCAAGGCAAATGCCCTACCCGCTGAGCTATTGCTCCAGCCCATGCAGCTATCATGTTTTCTAAATTTTAGCTGTTATATAGTCTTATTTCAGTTTTTGTCTTTGAAATTTCTTACCTACTTTAACATGTTATTTTGTCTTCAAACTAATAAAAAACTGTCTATACAAATGAACTGAGTTGGTATCAAAATATGCAGTTATATTTATGTACATATATATAAAGATGACTTGTTCAAGATGAAAGTAGACAATAGTAACTATTTGCTGAGAAGTCTAGCACTTAATATGATGACTGACTTTAATGGCCTAAAGGACCAGGATATTACTGTGTGCCTTTCTCCCCTTTCGCTCCCTCTTTTTCTCTTGTCCCCCTTCCCTTTACAGCAGTTGTTGCTGGATCCAAGGACTCCATGCCCGGTTGTGGGAATTGTGGGAGGCTGCACATTTTGGTTGTGGTGTTCACTGACATCTGAGTTTGGGATGCCTGGATTGCTCACTGTAGTGTTCAGGGTCTCAACAGTAGTGTGAGGGGATAGAACTTGCCTTATAGCATAATGATGAGTAGCAAATTTATGACTTCATGTCAAAAATTCCTGGGTAAGATACCCAGGAAAGTATTCTACCACTGAACTGCACATGCACCCCAGGGCCCAAAAAAACACATTTTTTTCCTTATCTTTTCTTTTTTCGTATTGTTGAATTTTGCCCTCTTTTTAATTTTTTTTTCAGTGAACCATTATGAGGTACAGTTACATACTTAAAAACTTACACACTTTCGTGCTTGTGTTTCAGTCCTACAATGATGGAGTATCCATCCCTCCACCAGTGCCCATTCTCCACCACCAATGATCTTAGTGTCTCTCCCATAACTCCCACCCCCCACCCCAACTCTGTGGCAGGGCAATCCCTTTTGTTCTCTTTCCTTGTGGGTGTTGTAGTTTGCAGTAGAGGCATTGAATGGCCATTGTGTTTGATCTATAGTCCACATTTGGCATGCATCTCCTATCCCTAGCGGGCCCTCCTAGCACCCTTTACTTGGTGTTCCCTTCTCTATCTGAGCTGCCTTTTCCCCCAGCATGTGAGGCCAGCTTCCAAGTCGTGGAGTAAACCTCCTGGTACTTATCTCTACTATTTGTGGGTGTTAGTCTCCCACTATGTTACTTTATATTCTAAAGATGAGTGCAATCTTTCTATGTCTGTCCCTCTGTTTCTGACTCATTTCACTTAATATATTTTCCATGAGTCCCTTGTCCGCGCACCTGGCTGTCTTCCCAGGGCCCCTCAGAGGGAATGGGTTCCAGCTCCCCTCCCCACCCTGAGCAGAGCTCCTGGCAGCCGAAGACCTCCGGAACCTATCCATAGTGATGCTCAAGGCCCCTCTCCACACATTCGGACAGGCTTCACACATGAAGAGGAACCCAGGTGTGTGTAATCCCATTAGCATCCAACATCCAGAGACTTAAAAGCAAGCTCCCAGAAGCACGTGGCTGCTTTACAGCCATGCAATATCTTATAACCTACTTCTCCCTCTGGGAGAAACTGGCAAGCTAGTAAGAGTTTCCTGCCCACATGGGACAGCCTCACAAGCTTCCCATGGTGTATTCATATGCCAAAGCCAGGTAACAAGCTAGGTCTCATTCCCTTGACCCTGAAAGAGCCTCCATTGTGGCATCATGGGAAGACCAAGTAAAGAGAGGCTTCTAAAATCTCGGGGATAGGACAAATAGAGAGGTTGCTGAGACCGCTCAAGAAATTCAAAGATCAACAGGATGATGATGATGATGATGATGATGATGATGATGATGATGATGATGATGATGATATTTTTCATGTTGATCCACTTATATGAAAATTTCATGACTTCATCTTTTCTAAAGCTCCATGGTATTCCATTGTGTAGATGTACCAAAGTCTCTTTAAACAGTCATAGGTTGCAGCAATGAACATACAAGTGCAGATGTCATTTCTACTATATATTTTTGCCCTTCTGGGATATATTCCCGAAGTGCTATTGCTGGGTCCAGTGGGAGCTCAATTTCTAATTTTTTGAGAATCATCCATACTGTTTTCCAAAAGGGCTGAACCAGTTGGCATTTCCACCAGCAGTGAAGAGAGTACCTTCTCCCCACATCCATGCCAACACCTGTTGCTTTTGTTCTTTTGGATGTGTGCCAGTCTTTGTGGTGTGAGATGATATCTCATTATTGTTTTGATCTACATCTCCCTGATTATTAGTGATTAAGAACATTTTTTCATGTTCTTTGAGATAGTTTATTTGAGAAAGTTTCTCTTCATTTCATCGCCCCATTTTCTTATGGGGTTGGATGTCTTCTTTTTGTAGAGTTCAACCAGTGCCTTGCATATCTTTGATATCAACCCCTTATCCAATGGGTATTGGGTAAATATCCTTTTGCATTCTGTAAACTGTCTTTGTATTTTGGTCACTATTTCTTTTGAGGTGTAGAAGCTTGTTTGTTTAAGATAGTCCCATTTGTTTATCTCTGTTTCTATTTGCTTGGCCAGTGGCATGTCATCTTTGAAAATACCTTTAGCTTCGATATCGTGGAGGATTTTGCCAACATTGTCTTCAATATATCTCATGGATTCTGGTCTGATGTTGAGGTCTGAGCCCATTTTTTTGCATTGTAGCTGTCCAGTTTTGCCAGCATCATTTGTTAAAGAGACTTTCCTTGCTCCACTTCACATTTCTTGTTCCTTTATCAAAGATTATATATTTGAGGGTGTCTGTCAGGATATTCAACACTGTTCCATTGGTCTGCAGGTCTGCCTTTGTTTCATTACCATGCTGTTTTAATTATTACTGCTTTGTAGTAGAGTTCAAGGTTGGGGAAGGTGATAGCTCCCATCTTCTTTTTTCCAATGTTTGTTTTAGCTATTTGTGGGAGCTTATTGTTCCATATGAATTTCAGGAATGTTTGATCCATTTCTTTGAATAATGTCATGGGTATCCTTATGGGGATTGCATTGAATCTGTACAATGCTTTGGGGAGTATTGCCATTTTGACAATGTTAATTCCCCCAATTCATGAGCAGGGTATATCTTTCCATTTCCTCATGTCCTCTTTTATTTAATGAAGTAGCATTTTGGATGTGAGTTATTGTTAAACTGAAACACATATTTTAAACTGCTTCTCTTGCCAGAATTTACTGAAGATTGACAGAAGAAGAAAAACCTCAGACTGAATAAGTAATCAATATGTTAGCAACTTAAATTAATTGAATGACAGTGATTTGAAAAAATTGAATGAAAATGTTTTATGTACTAATTACTATTAAGATTTTGTAAGATTCTAGTCCTTGTATTCTATAGGACATGAGCATATTTACAAGAGAGGATATATTTTTTTACCGGGAACTTCACTCTCTGTGTTAACTCTTCTGATAATATTAGGACACTAATTAAGAGTATTTTTCAAGCAAACATAAAATAAAAGAATACTCAAAGACATGTCTGTTTGCCTGAAGTAATAGTGAAATCTGATGTCTATCAAATCTGATTATGACTGTTGACTATATGGCATTTTCTCCTACTGTGTCTGTAGCATTTATGAATTGGATTTGAATCAGGTGCCAATTTTTATGTATGAAAGAAAACTCGCTCCCATCTCATTCTGGCAGACTACAGGTTCTCTCTGCAGCCAGAGTGGATATTTTTGCTGATACTTCATATGGATGCTGAAAAAGACCTCCAGAATTGTTGCTTATATTTTGGTTCAAAGATGTGAATATATATCAAAACCTTTTTTTCTGTAATTGTAAAACTTCATAAGTGAAAGTCCTTCATTTCTTCTTAATTCAATCCCACAGTCAATCTGTCATCTTTCAAAACCAAAAAATAGAGCAGAAATATAACATTGATTTCCCCTGCTTTGGTTACCTCCACATTTTATCGGCTGTCAAGTAGCAGCTAAGCTGATGCAGGAGGATTATTTTGATAAGACCATTTCTGAAGGCAAAATTGAAAACAAGAGCACTATGGTGGCCCCATGAAATGTCAAATAAATAGCATTCTGCCATAGTTGGGTCACTACTGAAAATATATTATCTTTCAAACCACATTGCATTTTATTTTCTGAAGAATGCTTGGTCCTTAATTGAAATAGTTTATAGGGTAAAATCTTTAAATAATAGTTTCATAAGTAGTTGGGTTGGATTTCATTTTTTAAAGATTGTAACTTATTCTAGAAAGTTTCCTGGATGAAAGCCAGTGAATGATGTCAATTCTATTTCAGAACAAGTTGAACATAACCAACTTTGGGAACTGAATCCTCTGAAGGTAGTGAGTGTAAGAGCACTGAACCAAAATTTGTGTGTGTGTGTGTGTGTGTGTGTTGTGCTACTGGGGAGAAAGTTTCAGAACCAGAAGATGGGAGTGCTCTGGGGATTGATTTAATCAACTTTTGTTCCTTGATGGTGGTTCTTAATATGGGTTCAGAAAAATTTAAAAGTCAACAACTGTGTTTTATGGCTTCAAATTATTCTTATTATTGTGTGATCTCTTAAACTATATTTCAATCCATCAGATAGACAATATTGTTGTCTATTTTGAAAAGGGATCTATGAGAATATAAAACTACATTTTCTATGCTCTGTATCACAAGGGAATGAAAGCTAGGTTCTAATTCAAGGGTGAAAATGACAATATTTGTTAAACTAAAATATAAACAGAATCATACTAAGCATTACCGGAAATATGTTAAATGAAATTAAAAAGTCTACCTATTGAAATACACTAAAAGTCAGAGTATGTCAAAATGAATGAAGGCATTACCATTTTTAAAAAGTAAATATATGTAACAGATGAGTAATTTATTTTAATTGATTGATTCTTGGCAGCACCAGGAATTGAACATGATACTTCATACAAAGCAAATGTTCTATAGTTGATACATATTACCAGATTGTAGATGGTAGATGGGGGATGAGAGATACACCAGGCAGTGCTTAGGGGCTACATATGGTTCTGTGGTCAGGGGTCACTTCTGATGACCTTGGGGAATCACATGTAGTGCCTGGTTTAACCATTGTCAAAGGTTCAAAGGCACCTGCAAGGCAAGAGCCTTAACCTCTGTAATGTCTCTCCATCCCTTACCTTACTACTAGAAACAGTAAATTATTAATGCACTACTGAACAAAACAAAATCAATGGTCAAAAAGGAGTGCAAAAATTACAGGTAGAAATGAGAGGACTGGTACCTCTGAAGGACATATCTGGACCATGCAGCTAACTTTTATTTTAGAGAGCAGAAGCTCTATTCCAAGTTTGTATGTATACAAAGTTAATCTAACATTGTGAAGGAAGAGACTCCAGGAGGAAGATTAATTTATAAATATTATGTACAACAGAAGGTAATACTTTGTACACGTAGATTCTTGTTCGGCGAATCCTGCTGGAATTAAGATCCTACACACAAGAGGAAACCAGAGGTAAAGGATTTAGAGGTAGTGTATACATTATAGCATTTTCACATTATTCAATTTTTTTTTCTCTTTGGGTCACGCCTATCGATGCTCAGGGCTTCCTCCTGGCTCTGCACTCAGGAATTACTCGTGGCAGTGCTCAGGGAACCATAGGGGATGCCGGGGATCCAACCCCAGTCGGCTGCATGCAAGGCAAATGCCCTACTCACTGTACTATCGCTCCAACCCCATGTTACCCAATTTTATCTTAAAAACATTTGAGGGGCCAGAGTATAGTGGATAGGGCTCTTGCCTTGCGTATGGCTGGCCTCACTTCAATTCCCAGGATCCCATACGGTCCTTAAGCCCTGCCAGGAGTGATTCCTGAGTTCAGAGTCAAAAATAAGCCCTGAGCACTGCCGCTGTGGCCCCAAACCAAAATCAACCAAACAAAAATCTGTGAGCAGTAAAAAATAATAATAATAATAACACATGCCAAGCTAATATCTGTAATCACTTTTCACAGCTACCAGAGTTCAGGCAAAGAGAGAAGGATCTTTGCTAATTCTTTTTGTTTTCTTTTGTTTCAGTTTTATTTTCCTCATCCACATACATCTTCCTGAAGTTTCAAGGGAAATACAAAACACAAGAACCGGTTTTCAGAAGGAAATATGCCACTTGAGGGCGCTGGGAGATAGGACAGGAATGGGGGCAACAACTATGGTGAAAGAAGCATTCAACCAGGAGGTTGTGGTGCTGAAAGGTGTGGGGAATGGGCACGGGTGGAGGGATGGATACTGGACCATTATATGACTGAAACGTAGTCACAGAAGTTTGCAAATCTATAACTATATTTCACAGATGACTCATTAAAGAAGAAAAAAAAGAAAGAAAAGAAAGTTGGTCAAGTATTATGCACAGAATTCATTCAGTAACAGGATTAGCCACAGGACACAAGTATTAGAAAAAAAAAAAAAGCACATCTCCAAGAGGCAGACTGGTGGGTGGGCAGCAAACAGGGGCAGGGGGAGGTGTATTGAAGGGAAGAGAACACTGCTGAAGGGATTGGTATTGAAACGCTGTATGCCTGAAACCTAATCATGGATAACTTTGTAATGTCATGGTGACTAAATAAAAAAAAAATAAGAATTGAAAAAAAATTAGAGTGGGGGATGCATAATAAAGTCTACTCTATCTGCAAAAAATCAAATGAAAGTCCTTTGAAAATATAGACATTCACACAAAGGCAAGGGGTAAAGTTTTTATAGCAAATATCCAGTCCAAATTCACTGCCATAGTATCATTATAAATATGCATCCTTTTGGGTGATGCCTAAAACATTGGAAATAGTGAGGCCCCTAAGGTATTTGTCACAATCAGCAAAATTGCACCATTACTAAATTGTTCGTATTTCAAGTGGAGCAACTATTTTCATTTCAGCATTGAATGGTAAAAATGATCATTTTATTGTAATTTTATAAAGCTGTCTTGTTCGACCTCACAGATAGCTGAATATCATTGTGCAGCATCACCATGTCTATAAAATAATGTAAGAGATCCTAGCTGAATTTAGCATTGGTTTTATAGTTGTTAGTTTGCAGAGCACAAATATATGTCATTAATATATGCTTTGATGTATTGCTAATTCATGAACAGAGGGGAAAAATAAAGAACTACATTTTTTTTGGTTTTGCCACATGGGTAGTGGTGAGGATGTATAATTTTGTACACATGAAAAAAGCATAAACATTAATATTACACTGAAAAATTAACCAAACAAATAAAACAAACATAACTTGCTAATCTCTGGCACAATGATCTTAATGTAAAATACAATTATGTTCGACATGCAGGCATTTTGAAACTACTCTTTTTCAGAGAACCACTTAGAGTTAAAGTGGTCATTTACTCTCTAGTCTAGTTCTATGAATGCAGTATCACAGGTTATATGTTTGTGCTGCAAATTTGCTGTTAGCAATAAAACAGAGATTCCTGAGATTAAAAGCAAAAGGAAAATGTGAAAATGCCAATTTGTCTAGTGACAATATTTTTCTGCAAAAACGTGATTTATGGAATATAAGAGGAATGATAATTGGGGCTGTGGCATGAATTCAAGCATAAAACACCTAGTACAAGGAAGTTCATGCGAAGAGTTCTTTATCCTATTATTATCTCTATTCCTTCTCCATCATCTTCTCTTTCATCTTTAAATCTCTTTTTAGATAGGAAAATTACTCTTTGCACTGATATGGAGACTTTTCATCATTTGTATCACTAGTATTTTTCTAAGTAAAGTAAATTTTTTCACTGCTAAATTTTTGAAGGATGAGATTAAAACATCATGTCAGTTACCATTAATGGAGAAAAAAAATCTTTCAGTGTAACAATCTCTCCAAGGAAGGACTTTTTAAAAGTAGTGTTATAAGAGCCCTCTGATATATATGTATATAAAGGACATATAATTAATATCAGTCACATTGACCATAAATCAAAAAATCAAAATGTCTAGTGAGAAGGCTTAAAATATTTGATTGGTAGATATGGAATTTCAGTGATCAACAACAGCTCCAAAACATTCCCTCAAGTTTGATTTTAAAGGAGAGTTTGAATGTAATTTCTACATTGTTCCCAGATTAAGAAAACATATAAGAATATAGAAAACCATTTGGGAACTTACAGAGAAGTGGTCTCTTGTGAAAAAAATAAATTGGCCTTATTGATAATAACCTTAAAATAGCTTTACAATATACTTCAAGTACCAACTTATTTCCAAAGCTGACATACTTCAAGTATGACTCTGAAAATTATATTGCAAAGTTAAAATGACATAAGCCCAAGACATCAGAGTTGTACAAAGAACTGTGCATTGGCCTTTGTTGTATAAAAGCTTCCAGGTATAGCTGTACAACTGGACCAAGGTTAGCAAAGTGAAAACGATGAGAAGAGTCTTTGAGAACTTTTACTCATTTTGTGGTTCTCTATATACTCTAATATAATTAATATGTTGCAAAGTCTTTCACATTTTTAACCCATTTATCTTGTCCACCATAGAACAGTTCTTGATGTTGAGACAGGGTTACTGTAGATATAAAAATCAAGGTCCCATACCAATAAGAGAAAAGTATATCTTACTAAATTGTCAGTGCTTTCACGATTCTCTTTCCCTGGTTCTTTAAATTCAAACAAATAGCAAGAGTTGGCAACATACTGTTTTATGACTTTTGCCGTGACTGAGAAGCAAAATGGTCTTTTCTTATAGGCAAATAAAAAATAAGATTATATGGAAAAGAATGGGGCATCTTGCAAAGACTGGAAACTGCAGAATGCTTTGAGGTTAGGGAATATTTAAGGGAATGGAGAGTGATTGGGATTTCTCTAGGTTCTTGATTGCTGCTATTAGATTTACTGCACTGTAGCACTGTAGCACTGTCATCTCATTGTTCATTGACTTGCTCAAGCAGGCACCAGTAACATCTCCATTGTGAGACTTATTGTTACTGTTAAACTGATTGAGTTTAACATACACTTTAAGTTTTCTTAAAGTTATGGTGGAAAAAATTCCAAAGAACTAATATAGAGGAACATTTTAAAGATGCTCAAACTAGGCAGAAATGAAAACCAAGAGTAGATGTCACAGACTTAGGACCTAACAGGACCTAGAAGGCAAAGATAGGGGCTGTCCTAGCAGAAACAAATGAGTACTGATAGTCTCTGTGACTGATGGTTGCATTTGCTTTTCATAATTCCATGTTCTTACAACTTAATAAAGATCATATGACTAGTTGATGACAAAGCAAAAGCAAGTGATAAAGTTTTTACAGTTCTTTTCTGTATGTCTTTCTGCTAATGAACTCCGATGCCAGTTTATTTAGTTGAAGTTAATTCTATGTTCTAATCCTACATCTCTGTCAAAGATTTCACCTCTGGCAATCTAGCTATTAAACCTATTTCCTGAAAATGAGCATCAAAAAATTTATATTTTTATGAATCATTTACCCCAAATCTGAATTACAAAGCTTTAAGTGCATAGAGCTTTTTCAGCTATTTGTAAGTAACCTGTTTTCTGTATACAAACCAACTGCAGATGACTTTTTTAGTTTCAAGGGGATGGAGAATAGGATAGGAAAGAATCTATGACTTATTATTACAATTTCTAATAGAACATCAAAATAGAACAATAAAATATCAATAAACCAATAAAAATACTATTTCTTTGCTTTGGACAGGAATAATCACAAAACATTTTAATAATTTGATGGTTTTATGCCAAATTAATCTTCCTTAAGGTCAATATATTTTAGATTACCAAAAATGAATTTAAATACATACTAAATTTTGTGTATTAAAATAACATTTTTTCAAATCCCCCATCATTTGGATTATGTGTGAAATTTTAAAGTACTATTTACATACAGAAAACTCTGAGTGTTAAAAATTCACACTTTAAGTGTCTAAAACTCTAAGTGGTTAAGATGAATTTTAATAAGTATATAAGGTCTTGTTATTAATATTATAGTCAAGAAACAAGACATGTTTTTATTATTCATAGAAAGTTCTCGATTGCTCTTTTTATTTTCTTTATAGGCCACAGCTGATGGAGCTCATCGAAAACGTAGTGTTCTAGGGATAGAATTTGTGGCTCTCACATGTAAAAAGCGTATGCTCCAATTATTTGGGTCGTTTGCCCAGTCCCTGTATTTTTCTTTTGTAGTTTTCCTCATTTATTATCCATGGTGGGTCTGGAGCAATAGCACAGCCTGTAGGGCATTTGCCTTGCACACGGCCAACAAGGGTTCAATTCCTCCTCCCCTCTAGGAGAACCCAGCAAGCTACCCAGAGTATCCCGCCCGCACAGCAGAGCTTGGTAAGTTACTCGCAGCATATTCAATATGCCAAAAAAAGTAACAACAAGTCTCACGATGGAGACGTTACTGGTGTCTGCTCAAGCAAATTGATGAGGGATGGGATGTCAGTGACAGTGACAGATTATCCATGGTCTACGGGAACAATTGACTGTTCTGTTAATTTTAATTTATTTTAATAACAAGTAAGCTAAGAGAAATTTTATTTTAATAACAACATGTAAGCTAAGACAAATAGGCTGAAGAAATTTTTATAAGGAAAACTTGCAGTAGTTTGCAGTATCTCTGGCTCTTCAAGGGTTTGGCAGTTCTATGGGGGTACCAGAGTTATATCTGGTAGTACTAAAGGAATGATGTAGTGCATGAGGTCAAACTCTCAGCTTTGCATGCTTAGCATGTGCTCTACCATTTGAGTATCTCCTTGAACACTTAAAGCTCTTAAGTGTACATTATTGAAAATTATAAGGATGGTGTTTCAGAATATCTCTTACTTATCTGCATATCTGAAATGTTATTTGGGTAATAAATCTTAAATTCCCTTCTCTGTATCCCCTTAAACTACAATAGTATATTATGTTTCCATGACTTTTAGGCTGTGTTGAATATTTAAAATAAGGAAAAAATTGTAGAATTTTTCTCTGTGACTGGCTTGTTTTGTTTCTACTTCACAATGTAGAAATTACATTCAAACTCTCCTTTAAAGGCTTCATGATTTTATAGTTCATCCATGTGGCTATATACTACATATTTCCTTCTTTTAAAGGGCTGAATACTAAAGTATTTTATTATCATATGATTCAGAGCCTAGCAAGCTCCCTGTGGTGTATTTGATATGCCAAAAACAGTAACAAGTCTCACAATGGAGACTTTACTGGTGCCCGCTCAAGCAAATCGATGAGCAACAGGATGACAGTGATACAGTGATAATAGCTAATTATAAGAAAAAAAATAAAAATTTAAAGAATAATCACAAATCACAAAATCCCGTTAATAACCGATTTCTCAGGCGGGCTCAGTAACCTCTCATTTTGTCCTTTCCCTGAGATCTTAGAAGTCTATGTCTACTGGGCCCTCCCAACGATGTTGATGTCGCACTGGGGGCTCTTTCAGGGTCAGGGGAATGAGATCCAGCTTGTTACTGGATTTAGCATATGAATACACCATGGGAAGCTTGCAAGGCTGTCCCATGTGGGCAGGAAACTCTCAGAAGACTTCCAGTTTCTCACAGAGGGAGAAGTAGGTTAGGAAATAAAGCGGCAGCGTGCTTCTGAGAGCTTGCTTTTAAGTCTCTCTTTGGATGTTGGCCGTTGATGGGATTACACACACCTGGTTTCCTCTGCCGGTACCTTCATGCATGAGGCCTGTTCGAACGTGTGGAGAGGGCCATTGAGCATGGCTGTAGCTAGGTTTCGGTTGTCTTCTGCTGCCAGGAGCTCTGCTCCGGGTGGGGAGGGAAGCTGGAGCCCATCCCCTCCGAGGGGCCCTGGGGAAGACAGCCAGGCTTGCGGGCAAGAGACTCACTGCATCACTCTCTTCTGAGAGCTTGCTTTTAAGAATAATAATAGCTTAGAATTAATACTTTATTGTAAGATCAAAAATAAATTTTATATTGTTTTTCAGAACATGGACAATATTTTTTTTTGTTTTGAAGAAATAACTTAAACATTGGATCTATCCATATTTCTGCAATCATATTTGGGTAACTGTCGTCCCATTGTTCATCGATTTGCTCAAGCAGGCACCAGTAACATCTCTATTATGAGACTTGTTACTGTTTTTAGCATGTCGAAATTTCCACGGGTAGCTTGCCAGGCTCTGCAGTGTGGGCGGGATACTCTCGAGAGCTTGCCGGCCTCTCTGAGAGGGACGGAGGAATCGAACCCGGGTCGGCTGCATGCAAAGCAAACTCCCTACCCGCTGTCCTATCCCTCCACCCCCATATTAGGGTATCTACGAAAAATACTTCAACATTGTGGCAAATCATTGAAATAACCTGATTTGCAAAAGATTTTACCACTTGAATCAGTTGCTTTTCGACACCAAAGAAGTATCTGTAATTGTGCCTTTGGTTATACCTGAGAACATTCTACAAAAGACACGAGATGTTTAGAAATGAACGTTTCCTTTGTAAATAGAAACATGGATGCATAAACAGGCCATACATTAGAGTAATTTCAGGAAGCATAAGTTTTGAAAAGAGGATGTTGAAAACTGGCGATTTTATAATTGATTCTTATACAAATAAGTCTTTCCACATGGTCTCTTTACACAATGTTGGCCTACATGACTTTGAATAACAACTCCTGGTTTGAAACCCGCTGCTCTAAGAGTTCTCAGTCTTACAGCCTGGAGTCCCTTTTTCGAAAGCAAATGTCTGAGTGGTGTTTATAAGATCAGATTTTAAATAAATCGTTACTATTTAGAAACCATTCTCTATGCTCCAATTCAATCAGAACAAACAACAAAGTCCTCACTGAGAGACCAACAAGACACATTTTCACTTTGTTCCTCACCTCCCTATTTAAATTCCAATTATTTTATTATCTCTCAACTTATCAAGCTTTCCCCAAAGCTCAAGTGATAGTACAGCATGTAGGGGGTTTGCCTTGCTAGCAACTGACCTGTGTTTAATCCTGAATGCCACACATAATTCCTCTAGTCTCTCCAGGAATTTTCCCTGAACACAGAGCCAGGAGTAAGCTCTGAGCACTACTGGGTGTGATTCCAAAACAAAACAAAACAAAACAAAACCTATCAATCAAGCTTGTTCTTACATCCGTTTTCCTTTCCCAGTAACTTAACATAAAACAAGCACTTTAGACTTTCCTTGTCACAGTGCTGTTTCACTTTCCCACCATATATCACAGTCTGCTCTTCTTGTTTCCTTCTAATAGGTTTTTATGACAGCAAAATGAAAACCTTTATTTACCTCTCCATTTCCTAAAGCCATGTCTTGTCAGTTCTCAAAACATTTTTATGGTTTGGTGAAAGAGACAACAAATAAACACCAAGAAGTTCTCGGAGTCGCTTGCTATTTGAAGTCGTTCTGGTATTGTTGAATAAAACACTGCACTATTTTCCAGTGTTAACTGTATCCTAAAACTATGGGATACATATGGTAGGGATTTGGCTGGATATCTGATTTGACTGTATATCCCTAAGGAATCTTTAACTCTAAAACAATTTAGAGAAAGTAGGGATTTCAATAAATTCAATTAATTGCATGTTAGTTTCCCTTAGGACATTTCCAACTCTGTACCTGGGCCTAATTCATACAAGTGCTTCCCTAAGTGACTGTAATAGACAGCATTCATTTGAAAACTGTCACCTCTAGACCTGTGGCTTTATTGATTTCAACATAGCTTTTACTTTTGAGGCATGACATCAAAGTCAGAAACAGAATAAATATCATGCTAAATGTTCGACTATAAAGGGGATTATTTTCTCAAAAGAATTCTAAAGAAATGTTGCTATTCTGAAGAAGGTAAGATTTGGGAGTAATTACTGTCCGGCACTGAGAGGCAGGTTCAATTATTTCTGCAGTGCTATTTAGAACAAGAGGCTGCTATAATTACTAAGAATCAAATAAAATGGTGGACAAGATGAAAAGTTATGAATAGGAGAACTATTTCAATAGCTATAGATCAGTAGGAAATAACTGAACCTGAAAGGAAAGGAGAATAAAGCAGGGGTTAAGATATTGAAAGAAAACAGGGACTGAATGAAATTTTATCTAAAATGAAAATATCTCCCTTCTTCAATCCTTTGATAAACTCATCATAAAATACTATAGGAAATATCAGTAGTATTCCATTTGAATTGTTTCTGCTTGTTTCTTCAATACACTAATATGAAATCTGCTTGTACTTATTTAGAATATTCCTTTCCCAGTCCGTTAATGTTCTTCATATACTCCTAAAATTAGGCTGCCAAAGAAACTGAAACTAAATATAGAACAAAAAGACATCAGAAGTAATATTTTTAAAGTAACAATTATGTGTTAAAAGTAAATGTGAAAATATGTATGTTCTTATCTGTATAAGTGGACTTTTCTTTCTTATTGTTGGCAATAATTTCTATAGTTCTTTTAAAAGTGGAAGCAGAATAAAAGGTCTTGAAAAATCTCTGAGTTCTTTTCATTTTTCTGAATAATAGTTTAAAAATATATTTAAAGAAAATAGGTACCATGAACAACGTACTGAATAAGTCAATCCACTTTTATATATTTTTAAAAATTTTATTCATTCACCATGATATATAGTTACAAATTTTCATGTTTGAGTTACAATCATATAATGATCAAACACCCATCCCTCCACCAGTGCATGTTCCCCACCACCAATATCCCCAGAATACCCCCCACCTCCCACCCTCCCCCTGCCTCCATGGAAGACAATATTCTCCATACTCTCTCTCTACTTTTGGGAATTATGGCTTGCAATACAGATACTGAGAGATTATCATGTTTTGTCCTTTATCTATTTTTGACACACATCTCCCATCCCGACTGATTTCTCCAATCATCATTTTCTCAGTGATGCCTTCTCTATTCCAGCTATCCTGTCCCTGCCTGCTTATGAGGAAGGCTTCCAACTATGAAGCAATCTCCCTGACCCTTCTATCTATTGTGCTTGGGAGTTGGTCATATGTTATGTTATTTTATACTCCACAAATGAGTGCAGTCCTTCTATATCTGTCCCTCTCTTTCTGATTCATTTCACATAGCATGATACTCTCCATGTCTATACACTTATTAGCAAATTTCATGACTTCACCTCTCTCCAAACAGCTGCATAGTATTCCATTGTGTAGATGTACCAAAGTCTCTTTGACCACTCGTCTGTCCTCGGGCACTTGGGTTGTTTTCAGATTTTGGCTATTGTGAACAGTGCTTCAATGAACATATATTCACAGATGTCATTTCTACTGTGCTTTTATGCAGTCTCAGAATATATTCCCAGAAGTGGTATTGTGGGGTCATACGGATGCTCAATTTCTAGTTTTTGAAGGACTGTCCATATTGTTTTCCAAAAAGACTGCACTTCCACATTTGTTAGCATGATTATGACCAAGGCCATTATAGTAAGTAATGCCAGCTGCTCAACAACCTCTGGTTGCACTCCATCAACCTCAAGAAGATCAACCTGAGGCCACAGATGTCCCAGGTTCTGCCCAGAGACGCAGGCAGGTGCACGCTTGTCAGTGTGCAGATCCTTACAACATACCAGCTAACCAAAAGCTTACATTCAGTAGAGGGTAACATCTGTAAATGCGATTAGAGGTCACCCCAAAAGCCTCCATCACTCTCGAAGAGCCCAGCAAGCTAAGGAGAGTATCCCGCCCACACAGCAGAGCCTGGCAAGCTATCCGTGGCATACTCAATATGCCAAAAACAGTAACAATGATAGTCCTCCATCCCCTGACCCTTAAAGAGTCCCCAGTACGCCATCGGGCTACATTAGCACACAACAGGAATGAATGGAGACATTACTGGTGCCCGCTCGAGCAAATGGATAAACAACAGGATGACAGTGATACAGTGATACAATGATGATATCAATATCTTTTAAAAAATAGTTCTTAAAAATGTAAAGTTTTGTTTTTCTTTCAGGTCTAACTTCAATTAGATATAACCATGGCAGAAATACAAACCGCCCCTTCTTAGAAGTGCTTTGCATTTTGCTTAAGGATATGGTATATCTTTGTAAAACTTGTTAATTTTTTTAACAAGGGATCATGTTTTTTCATTTTATGTCATATTCTGAAATTATACACAAGTTCTTTATTTCTATTTATAACTGCCTTTTTTTGGTTGGGATTTAGTAGTCATGCTCTATAGTTGTAAGAAATTATTTTCTTTAATCATGATTACTATTTTTAAATTTTTATTCTAAGACCCTAACATAACTGTTAACATTTATTCAGCAGCAAGTAAATATTTGTTGACCAGTAGATTAACTAATTGACCCACTAATTGAATAAATTAATTAATAACAGAATCAATTGGTGTCAGTCACTGGTCAGAGAGTGATATGACTAGCTAAGAAGTGATAATAAAGTAGACTAGTAATCTGAAAAGTTTAATTATTTCTTTAATTAGATATGTAATCCATTCAAAACACATTAAGTACTTGCATTGTGCCTGTAGATTTAATTGCATGGCTCTCATATCTATGATTTCCTCTGCTAACAGATAAATTTGACTCTCTTCTCCCCCTGTTCCTGGTCAATGAAACAGACATCACTGCCTTTGCACAACATATCTATCCCTGAAGACCATACAGGAAGTGAAGATATAATTGGGAAGAATCAGTGAGTTCCAGGCATACTGCCAGTTTGTTTTATTTTTTAAGCTTACTCTCTAGTTTTCATTTATTTATTTATTTATTTTTCTTTGGCCTCTGAGCAACATCTTTTTTTTTTTAAATTTTATTGAATCATCGTGACATAGTTACAAGCTTTCATGTTTAGGTTACAATCTCACAATGATCAAACACCCATCCCTCCACCAGCGCACATTCCCCACCACCAATTTTCCTGGGTATACCCACCCTTTCTCACCCTCCACCTGCCTCTATGGCAGACAATATTCCCCATACTCTCTCTCTACTTTTGGACATTATAGCTTGCAACACAGACACTGAGAGGTCATCATGTTTGGTCCATTATCAACTTTCAGCATGCAGCTGTCATCCCAACTGGTTCCTCCAGCCATCAAAACACAGGACTTCATAAAATCTTTTTTTTTTTTTGATGGGGGTTGGACACCAAGCTGTGCTTGGGAATTTGTCCTGACTCTGAATTCAGGAATGATTCCTGATGGTCTTGGGGGACCATACGGAATGTCAGGGATCAAACCTTGGTCAGCTCCATATAAGGCAAGTACCCTTCCCTCTGTGCTATCTCTCTGCCTGTGGATGAGACCTAACTTCCTATACATCTACGTGGATGTAAATATCCTGTGGTTATGGTATATGTATTGGTGTATTTATGTGTTTGCTTCTATATATACATATATAGTGTATAGCTGAAGACCTCCGGAATCCAGTCACAGCCATGCTCAATGCCCTTCTCCACACATTCAGACAAGCCTCACACATGAAGAAACCAGCAGAGGAACCCAGGTGTGCGGGACCTGGGACTGAGATCTCCAAGGCTGCTTGGATTGGGACTGGGCCTCCTACACCCACATCCCCCATTTTTCAGTAGCTTGGCAGCAACTTCTACAAACTGCCCCCGGCACCATGTAATCCCATCAATGGCCAAGATCCAGAGACTATAAAACAACGCTCCCAGAAGCAGGAGACCTCTTATAGCCTAGTTCTCCCTCTCGGAGAACCTGGCAAGGTACATAGAGCATCCTGCCCTCACGGCAGAGCCTGGCAAGTTCTCCATGATGTATTTTATATTCCAAATACAGTAGCAATGATGAGTCTCATTCCCCTTACTCGAAAAGAGCCTCCAATATGGCATCATTAGGAATATTGAGTAAAGAGAGGCTGCTAAAATCTCAGGGCTAGGACAATTGGAGATGTTACTGGTGCCCGCTTGAGAAAATTAATGATCAACAAAATGATAGTGATAGTGATAGTGTCTATGTGCATTTTATGCATTCTATAAGTTCTACTAATTAAAACAAAAGTGGGAGAAATTAAGATGCAAAATGTTCATTTTTTAAATGTTCAATTTGTATGAGGTGATCTTCTTGTTAAAATCTTCAAGAAAAATTTGTTATGATAAGGCAGTTTATAGTATTGGTTGACATCAACTTTTCCCAATTTTCTTCCTGACTAATTGACCAGTTTTTCATAGCCCTTTATTATGGGTATTTTTATACACTGAAATGAAGAGAAAAATCAGTGACTCCCTTATGTCTACATTTGTCATCGTCATCCTTTGTTCATCGATTCACTCGAGCAGGCACTAGTAACATCTTTATTGTGAGACTTGTTTTTACTGTTTTTGGCATATTGAATATACTATGGGTAGCTTGCCAGGCTCTGCCGTGCAGGCAGGATACTTTCAGTAGCTTGCTGGGCTCTCTGAGAGGGTCGGAGGAATCGAACCCAGGTCAGCCTACATCTACATTCTTGCCACTATAACTAATAATTTAATTCCTTGTTGTAAATAAGACTCCAAGTTCTCTTTTTAGACCCCTTCAATAATCCTCAAATATAGTTACTCTTGGAAAGCATATTTAAATAGCAATTAACACTTTACGTTTCATATGTACATGAACCTCTGATTTTCTTAATTTTGCATATAATTTGTAGGTAGAGTGGGGATTTGTGAATTTGGGCCACAACCAGAGGTAATCAGAGCTTATTTCTGGCTCTATACTCAGGGATCACTCCTGGTGGTACACAAGTGACTGTATGATGTCAAGAAATCAAACGTGGGTAGGCTGCTTGCAATTCAAATGCCTTACCTGCTGTACTATCTTTCTGTCCCCTTAAAATCTGTTCTTAACTTCAGTCTATCAAGGCCTTTAGCTTCGAAGGCAGTAACACTTACACACACCTAGTTTCTTTACTTTTTTTTCATAAACCGCATATAATCCATCAAATATTAAACTTGTTCCACATTCAGAATAAATTTACTATTACCAATTCTTATCCCTTCTACGTTGCCACTTAATCCAATTGACTAACATCATTTGTCTGGAATATTACAGTGTCTTCCAATCTAGTTGACCCATTTCTCAATTTTGCTTTATACCTCTGAGAATACAAATGAGGAAATCAACTCAACACAGAGTCTCTGAACACATTTAACACAATCTCCTTGAAGTGTGCTCTCAAAGAAAACTTAAAAATTGATTCCACATTGACTGTTTCAGAAATCTTAGGAAAAAACACATGGGATTAAATCAAAGTAAAACTCAAAGAAGACGATTTGATTTGGAGCTAAAGTAGGTAGGCAGGATATCTGTAGTGTGGGCCCCTCCCCACAACGCCCACCTATCACCACCACCAAAATTTGTTTTCAGATAAGATCTTTGATCTCTGAACTAGACTTTCAAAATCTCTGAACTAGACTTTTTCCAACCTAAGTTCCCATGCTATGTGGAAAATAAGTAATTTGAGACACTCTCTCCCTTGGAAGAAACAGTTACTAATATTCAAAGAATAAGAAGCAATCCTAGGGCAAAAGAGATGTACAATGGTAGGGAACTTGTGTTGCTTGTGGATGACCCAGATTCTATCCCTGGTACCCCAGATAGCTCCCTGAACACCACCAATAGTGATACTTGAATGCAGAGCCAGGAGTAAACCCTGAACATAGCCACACAGCCACATGTGGCCCAAACACACCAAACACACACACACACACACACACACACACACACACATACACACACAGAGCTTAGATTTAGTGATAACTGCAGGAACATTATTTTTTAAATATAAGCTATACCTGATGATGCTCAGTGGTTACTCCTTTAAAAAAATGTTTTACATTTATTTTTCAATTGAATTACAATGAGACACATAGTTGGATTTCAGTCATATAATGTTCCAAAATCTGCCCCTTCACTAATGTACATTTCCCACCACCAATGTCCCTAGTTTAGGGACTCTTGACTCTGTGCTCAGGGAATATTCCTAGAGGTACTCAGGGAACTACAGGGGATGCTGGAGATCAAACCCAGGTTGGCCACACACAAGGAAATCTGCTCTACTATCTCTTTACCCAGAGTCCAGAAACAACTTTTTCTCAAAGAAGTCTATGTTAAGGCAGAGTCAATACCTGTAGGCAGGCTTTGGTCAAAGGTACTCCCTCCACAACATGTGACATTCCCACCTCTGTCCTTTATGCCTTAGGTGTTTTTATCTGTAGCACTTTGCACTGTTGTCTCATTGTTCATTGGTTTGCTCGAGCGGGCACCAATAATGTCTCCATGTGAGACTTGTTACTGTTTTTGGCATATCCAATACGCCACCAGTAGCTTGCCAGGCTCTGCCGTGCAGGCAGGATACTCTCGGTAGCTTGCCGGGTTTTCCAAAAGAGATGGAGGAATCAAACTCTGGTCGGCCGCCAGCAAGGCAAATGGCCTACCCACTGTACTATTGCTCCATAAAAATTGTTTATTTTTCACATTTACTTTAGAATTTACTATCATTTATATTCTTCACATGTGTTATTTAATTTAGTCTTTCTTCTTACTAAATTGTCATATTTTAATGTTAGTTATTAGAGTGCTATTAGGTAATATAGTTATTTATTTGGATATTTTTATTAGTGGTTGCCCCACTCACTATATAATGACTAGAGGACAGAGATCCCCCACACACACCTTTTTGATGATTTGTTCTCATCATATCCCTAGTTTGAGAACAGTGCCTATGCCTAGCACGTAGTACATGGATTTTCTTTAGTCACTTCAGAAAGAAAAATCTAATCAGAGACATTCTTTGTGTGTTTGCATTTTTTCAATATCAGCAATGCATCGGGAGGTGTAAAAGAAAATTTAAAAGGGATCTGGTCACCAAAAATAAGCAACCATGAGAACTCCTTAGCATCTAGGTGCTGTATGAGGAAGTGTGGAGACTAATGACATTCCCAGAGCTCAGCAGGAGCTGAAGATTGCAGCCTGACAGGTGTTCAATTATGAAAGGAAAAGAGATACAGCTCCCATCACACAGCCCGGAGCAGCAAGGAAGTAGAAGATACCTTCTCTGACCTCTACTCTTTTCTATCCTTGAACCTCTTGTGATGCTGTCCATTAGACAAACCTAGAGGAAAGACAAGGTCAATGGAATCAAACAATTCAGGGCAAGGGTCAGCCTTTCAGAGCCAGGAGCCAGTCAGAGAAGAATCTGACTAGATCCGAGGGACAGAGAATAACCAGAGCAGAGTAACATAATCAGTAGCTATGGGACAAATGAAAGTGAATGTCCTTGAAAGAGGAGTTCAGAGCAAATTTAGAAATGGAGTCTCCACGATTGCCTATTTCCGAGAACTTAGAAAGTGTCAAGAATGTAAAATCAAAATAAAGTACAGGAGAGAAAATTCTGAGAGGGGTAAAGTAAGGAAATGACTTCAAATGTTCTTCTATGAGCCACCAAGGAACAATTATTTGCACAGCAGAAACGGTGATCAAATCATTCACATGAATAGTAGACATCTACGTTCTCAAATTTCTGAGGTTTACATAAGTTCTTGTAACTTCTTCACTCAGATAGGTAGCATTCAGTGATTGCAACATTAATTCCTCTTTCTGTCACGGTGCAGCTCTTTGTTTTTCCCCTAGCATGCAGGGATAATATGGACTTCACAGTGACATCCCATTAAACAAAAGGTCCTGATTGTAAATGCCACAATTTCTGTTTTTCTTTCTTAATTGTACAATTTCCTTTTCCTGAGCTCATCTCTCTGTAAAGGATGAAGGAACTGATTTAGTATATAAGTAACCAGAATGAAAGACATCATAGCTCTTGCCCCTACAATATCATGGGAGAATAAAAAAAAAATCTCAACTTTTCTAAGATCTGAGAATGGGAATCTTTAAAGTCACAATGAATAAGAATGTGTTATTTCTGTATCTAGTAAGAAAACAAGGAAGAGATGAAAACTGTAAAGCAGCTATTGAGCCTTTCTGCATCACAGGATAAAAGAAGCTCAAAGAACTTTCCTCAGCAAAACTGCACTTTCTTCGTTGCAGATTCATTTCTGGTATAGGAAGCAAAGGTGGAGAGAAAACAGCCTGTGGAGTGCCCAAAAGTTGGAGAGTTGGGAGTTGGGAGTTCAGCATTTATCTTTCCTCTTAAGTAGCTGGGTTTGGAAAGAAAGTAAAGAAAAGAAAAAGAAAGAGAGAAAGAAAGAGAGAAAAAAAGAGAGAAAGAAGGAAAGAGAGAAAGAGGGAAAGAGAGAAAGAGGGAAAGAAAGAAAGAAAGAAAGAAAGAAAGAAAGAAAGAAAGAAAGAAAGAAAGAAAGAAAGAAAGAAAGAAAGAAAGAAAGGAAGGAAGGAAGGAAGGAAGGAAGGAAGGAAGGAAGGAAGGAAGGAAGGAAGGAAGGAAGGAAGGAAGGAAGGAAGAAAAGAAAAGAGAAAAGAAGAAAAGAAAAGAAAAGAAAAGAAAAGAAAAGAAAAGAAAAGAAAAGAAAAGAAAAGAAAAGAAAAGAAAAGAAAAGAAAAGAAAAGAAAAGAAAAGAAGGAAAGACCGGAAGCTGTAAAGGGAAATATAGAGCTTTCTGTTTTTACGTTCATGCTGATGAGAAGATCCCTCTGCCTTTTCCTCCCGTTGCTCTCACCAGAGGGGCAAGGGATAGGACGTCCAGGAAAAAAGAGACAAAACAGCATGTCTCAGACCATGTCAAGATGCAGGCTCATTGATTCAGCCGCCCGCAGAGCTCTCCTCCCTGCAAAGAACCGCTGCTGGAACATTACTGCTTTCTATACTTCGAAGTCTCTAACAGCATTTTGACCCCCGTGTAGGTATTCGCTGCTGACCTCATTGCTGGAATTGAAAGATAAGAAAACTGTTTTAATCCATATGTTAATTATTGAAATTAGAACTGCAAACAAATATTTTGGGAAACTTCAAGTTGCTTCCAGACGTGGCTCTTTCCATTTTAAGCCCAACGTGTAATTGTGTATTCAAAGGCTCAGATCTTCACTAAAATTCATGCATTATGTATGTCGTACTTTCCCGGGACATGGAGGATGTCACGCTCCACATCCTGCTGAAATGCGGAAATAATTTCAGATGGAGTTTGCCTTGGAAAAAAAAAATCAAAACTTAAAAAAAAAAGGAAAAGAGAACTGATAACCCACGATCTTGGTCTTAAAAACTTTACTATATTGTCATATAAAATATGCAATTATGGCAGATGTTGGAATAACACATAAGCAACTATGGTACATTATATTAGGCACACACATTATATATGAAAAACAATAGTATTGATAAAAGCTCAACACACTTTTATTTTTGTCAGGTTCAGGTCAGCTAATAAGTACTTTTGATATTGGGCTTGACATGATCCCTATCATAATTATTCAACTTTGTTACAGCTAAATATAAACAAATTGCAGAACTATGTTCCAATCAAACAGTATTTCCAAGGAGAGGTTGTTGAACAAACTTTCCCTGCAGGTTGTAGTTTGACAACCCATGATGCAAAATATAGTTAAACAAATTAATTAATATTTACTGGGAAATTAAAATATTTAAAGCATTCAATATGGTCTGTTTAAAAATGATTATTTCCCTTATAAATGCTTGACCTTCTCCATTAATTGGATAAGTGCAGATTTTCCCACATCAACATCAATTAAAAAGAAAGGCATCTAGATTGCCAACATTAAAGTACTTCTGGGAAAGGACCAGCATTCCTGCCTCCATGAGGTAATATTTCCATAATAATATTTAACAGAATCTTAATAGCTAAAAGTCAGATTCATAAACATTTTTACTAAGTATAGCCTTAAAATCATATACTAAATTTAGTCATTGGAACTCAAGCTAGTTCCATTGCTACAGCTTCTGTTACTTAAGGGAAGTCCAAACTAAGGGAATTTCAACATCTGTCTATAGCAACTCCACTCTCATTCTCCATTTGGAGATCCCTGTCAAACCAAATGAACAGGGGTAGAATGTAATAACATCCTGTTAAACTCCCAGCCCGATTCTCATTTAGTTGTCCTGATTTCTTTCAGTCTCTGGGCACATCTGCCAGTGCTTATTTTTATGGCTGATTTATGGTAAAAGGTTGATTAAGACACCTCCATACTTTGCAGTACTTAAAATATACAGCTTTATGCTGGAATAGAGCAGAGTTTCAAATTTCAGCTCAAGGTCAAACTGAAATATTGTCATACTTTCAGTGACACCAATTAAGTTCACCAACAACTAGTCTATTCACATAGACAAACTCCTTCTTCATCTTTGGTACATCTGGATAATCCAAAGAAACAAACTGCTTTTGAAATAATCTATTTTTTCTGTCATGCCATAGTACAGGTGTTTGAATTGTATCAATATAGTCTGACATTAAAATCTGTAAAATTCAGAATACGCTCAATTTTTCTGCTTTCAGAAATACAATTTTCTAATTAGGGGAATCAGTTTCTTCATATGAAAATGTACCTATTTAAATACAGTCACTTATGGAATTTTCTGTCTTCTAATGACATTTCTAAAATGACTTAAAACTGGTAAATTTATGTGTATAGAGTAGAACTTGAGATAAATGCAACCAATTTGAATAAATATAGGCAGAATCTGACCATATGTGATCTGAAACAGGTTTATACTAAAATCACTGACAAAGCAGAATTGTTTTTGCAAATTCTAACTAGGAAAACCAGATGGCATACAGTAGTAGAATCTTTCCCATTGCCAAAGGTGGATAGGACTTTAGTAGAACAGGAAAATGTAGTAAACATTATGTCTATTTCCCAAGAGCCTTCCTTTTTCTACATTTTATGAAATGTAATGAATTTTAGGGTAGGAGCTACTTTGATTAACCCAATTACAGAGACTCCATCCTCTTGCCACATAGACATTTTAAGTAACAGGTCCAGTGCATAACATTCCAGAAGTTTGATACTTATGCACACAATTAGGGCCAGTGATATATGAAGGACATATTTTCATACTTATATGAAAAAACAGTTGCTAATAGCTTAAGAAAATAATGCCATGGCTTCCAAATACAACTGCAGATTTCAAACTAAACTTAAAACTAAACTGTCTCTAAATACCTTTTGTACTATTTTATATGCCTAATTTTTACTTGTGAATTATAAAGTATTTCAAATATATACAAAAGTAGAGTAACTACTAGGGCAAAACCCAAAATGCATTATTTCTATGAAGATTCATCAATACCTTTTTATATTAAAATCAGATTTTTATTTTAAAAGTGCTTAAATTTTGTAGATCATCTTAACACAGTTCTGTAGCCAAATAAACATAGAAAGAGTTCTACTATCAAAATATTATTGATGACTTCTCTATATTAGAGATAGGACAGCTATGATTTTTAGTTAAAAGTTTAAGGAACATGCAATAAGTATAACAGATTTTATAATAGAAATAAGATCAAAGTCATATAAACTGGAAGAATAGGGACTGATCTGAAATTCTTATATCAAACTAATTTATAAGAATGAAAAATGACATACAGTAACAGAACAAAATGTTCATCGTTTCTGTTCCACAATTTGTTGATACATTTACAATCACAAGTAACTTCCTCCTCATGTGGTATATTTTAATGACATCTTTACTTCATGAATTCTCATATCCTCAGAATATTGTGTACATGGGTCTACCACAGGGACTTATGCATGATAGGTAATTCAATTAGAATAAGCTACAGACCTTGGAGACCATGAATGATGGATGCAGCCAGATGAAGCTGTCCCGACAAATAGCTATGCCTTCTTATAAAGGTCCTTTTCCTCTTTGCTTGGGTCTTATATCTGCCACTACAGATTTGGGAATGTTTTGCCAACATCTTTAATGACCTAAGACACACCTAACTTCAAGTCAAACTGAACTATTAGCTCAATTACAACTGATCTCAGTTATTTCCAGGACAGTCAGAGCTTAATGAAGGTAGACTAATGCCATCCTGCATGCTATTCTACTCAGCTAAGTCTGAAAAATTTACTTTCCCTTTTTTCCCTGACTTTCCTTTACTTTGTGTACAAATAGGTGAAAATAAATGCAAACGACATGCTTGTAAAAGAGAATACATATTTAAACATGAACATAAATATTCATAGAACTCACTGTCCTCAAAACTCCAGGGGCCAGTAGCATAAAATCATGTTGGGAAGTCCTATTAGAGCTCCTATCTCAGCAAAATAACTTACTGATATTCAATAAAATTAAATTATATACTGTCAGTTTAATTTCTTTTCATTTTGTATTTCATCATTTGCCCATTTATTTCAATTTTGTCAAAGTAAATGTTCAAATTTGTGACATCCTTTTAAAAATAAATGTCAGCATTGTATTATATTTTACAATATTTCTTTTCTAGACCACTGTAGGCACTCATTATTTGTTGAGTGCGTGAATGCATGAATAAATTAATAAATGTCAAAACACTCTTATTAAACATTTGTCTTCATTCATTGAGCACCCTTCTTGGCTATGAGAAACAAAAATCATATTTAAATTTAATCCAAATCAAGATAACTATTAAAGTGTGGGTTTTAAACCAATATTTTCCAGGGAAAGCCTGTATTAAACGAAATAACATTTATGTTTAATTTGAGAAATTTAGTATGGAAAGTCAAGAAACTGGAGGACCGACTGGATATAGGAAAAAAACCGTTCAGCAAGGATTTAGCAGAAAAAGACAAGGGTTTTCAAAGGCGTGTAATTATGTTAGTATAAATGATGCAGAAAGACTAGATATGTTAGCTGTTGTGTTTTGAGGCCACAACTTGTGGTGCTCAGGGCTTACTCCTAGCCCTGTGATCAGAGATCACTAGCATGGCTTGAGGGATTACATGTGGTGCCAGGAATCAAATCCAGGTCAGCTGGGTACATGCAGTGAAAGTGCTCTAAGCCTGCAAAGACCAGAATGTTAGACTGGATTTATAGTGCTAGCCAAGAATGACACTAAGAGCGATTATAATATCTATATAAACACAAGGAAGTGGCAATCAGATATAGACGTTTATAGATTATGATCATAGTGGTTTTTTGTCAGTTTGCATATAAATGACCTGAGGATTTTGTTTAGCCGCTGCTTCTGTTTTAATAAACCAAGGCGAGAATATACATTTCAACAAACTTTCTGATGATACTGGTGCCATAGGCTCATAATATATTGTTTGAGTAAAAAAAAAAAGACAAAAACTACCAGAATTCTATTACCAAAACATATCTATCTAAGGACTATATCTTACTCAATGTATATGATGTAAATTCAGTCTTTCTGTGTGTGCACAGGTATACATACATGCACAGTTCAGTCCTCAACTATTACATTGCTGCGATTTTAAAAACCTTGGTTCAACGAGTCAAATATTTTAAAGGAAAAGTACATGTTATTTGATCCATATATGATGTCTGAGAGGTTAGCTGGACTGGTAAAGGTCATTTTACTGTAATATCATTTATGATCAAAAAAGAAGGGAATGCACAGGCCAAATGAAGAGAATTAGGGATCTTACAATTTTTTTGAGTAGTATGTAGGCAGAAGGGTAAAATATATTTAATACTCTCGTTCTTTCATGACTGGAAAAATATTCAAAACAGCATTAAATGCATTAGAAATTAAACTTAGTTATATATGTGGAAAAATTACATGGCAGCAAAATTTAAATAGAAATGCATTGAAAGTGGTAGATTTATCTTATGTTAAGGATCCAGGAGTATCTGAGCTATCTGAGGGAGGATATCATATTTCAAAGAAAAGGATTAATTTATCTTTATCCTGAAAAAGAAAGCAAAAATATGAGGTTCTCAGAGAAATAAATGTATAGGTAATTGTCACACCTGAATGATATCCCAAACCACCTTAGTATACTCCAATGGGGGAGTTGGTATTGCTTCTTTGATTAGAAAAAGGGTGAAGTACTGTGATTGGACAAATACTTTTTTTTAACCACAAGGGTCTTCACTGCAATTAACTCAAAGCACCATTTATATAAGCTATAAATGAAGGTGGAGCCTTGCAGCACTAACATTAATTCTTTTTATTGAGTGATTTGAAAAGTTGTCCAATCCTATAAGCTTCAGTTTTCCTTTTTAAATTATGGATAAAATATATACTTAAAATAATCAGGTCATATAAAATATTCACATAGATTTTGACATGTCATAAATGCTCAATAACTGGTAATTATCAGTACTAATAAAATAATCCAATTTTATTATTTATATTCTAAAGAAATTATACCATTTGATGATTATTTTTATTGCTCTCAAAATTAGCCTTTGGCTGTGAATATGACTGAAGGTTTTCCATTTTATTATTTATTTTCTTCTGTTACCTTGTTTAAATTTAGTCATTGAATTTTCTTACGAAGAAGAAGCTTACTATTCAAGTCTGGAAATGTCCTCATACAATATCATTACTTATTATGCCAATAACTCAGAAATGTAGGTCAAGTAAATACAAGTGGTGTGTGAAATGAAGCCTTTAGAGTTAATAGTGCTACTGACCAAATAGTCAAACCTCGTTAATGTGATTATAATGGCCTCACGGAGCAGATATTGTACCTTCAGAGCTTTCTTTTCTTTTCTTTTGTAGAAAAGCCTGGGGTAGGAGGAAATTTTGTATTCAGAATCTACCAATTGTCTGCTTTAATTTAGTGTAATATATGTTCTTTTTAAATCACTATTTATAATATTAGGCTGCAAGTAAAGAGTTTTAGACATTATGGGCTTCCAGAGCCTATAAGAAATGTGAATATGCTGTACAAATTTACCTATAGATGAACTCAATACATAGTGAAATCTCAAAAAACACATTCATGCTGCCTTAGAATTTGTGATTTATCAGATTTATGTCAGACTAAGTTGGTTTTGTATTTATCCACGGAAGGAAAAAAAACTGTCAAGCAATTTACTAGGGACATATTTCTTTCTTTAAAGAATATCTTATTTTTAAGGCATTTAAACTGATCCAAGTGTGATGTAGCATGATAAGCTCCAAAACTATTTTCAAAATGCACAGATCTTCCATGACAATATTGTAATATTCATTCTTGAATATTGCAAAGTACTTTCAGGAAGTGTTTAGAATGTCTATTGAGTACTTGCTATGTTAGGGCAGAGACCTGACAAAATAGAGCAAATTGTTAAATTAGAAGGTCTTACAGGTTAAAAGTCTTACTTGTGGAAGTCTTTAAGATTTTGCTTAAATGGCTTGAATTTCTTTTTTTTTTTTTAATTTTCTTTTTTAGCTTCTTGTGTCCCACCCGACGATGCTTAGGGCTATTTTCTGCCTCTGCACTCAGGAATCCCTCCTGGCGGTTCTCGGGGGACCCTATAGGATGCTGGGGATCGAATCGGGTTCGGCTGCGGCGTGCCAGGCCAGCGCCCTCCCTGCTGTGCTATCGCTCCAGCCCCTAGGCTTGAATATACTCAGGAATTACCCCTGGTGGCTCTCAGGGGACCATGTGGGATGCTGAGAATTGAACCCAGGTAGGCAAACGTCCTACCCGCTGTGCTATTGCTCCAGCCTTATGACTAGGAGATTTTAAAGTGAAAATATAAATATCTCGTTTGCAGTTTGAGCTATAATTTATCCTGTTTTGGTTACCGGATAATATGAGAGTGCGAAGGATATAAAATTTGCATGATTGGTCTACAGGTGACTTAGTACTAATTTAAATTATATTATCACTGAGGATTATAACTATAATATTTTATTTATTGTTTTTATAATATTAGCATTCATATATAAGTATATGTATAAACAGTGCTAAAATAGTAGCAAAATATAGAAAATAGTTTTATTTCCTGAATTTTAAAATTAAAGGATGGAAACTACCCATGTTTTCATGGTGTACTAGGGATTAAACTCAGGCTAATCACTTGCAAGCAATCACCCTACCTGCAGTACTATCTTTCCAGCCCCTTACTCAATTATTATAAGTTGAAAAACATTTTATGCAGTCCATGAAATATCTGTTGCAACTTCTCAACTTTTTTGTAGTAGTGAAAGCATCCAAAGACAACTTACAATAAAATATGTACGGCTCTAAAGCTTTATTTAGGGACTGGAGAGATAGTTTAGGGTTTTGGAGTAGATGCAATACAGTCATATTCAATTGCGAGTTCCACATTGCTTTCCGAGCATTACTGTGTGCAACAAAGGGCTGTTAAGTACTTTCAGGCTTTCCCTGGAAGCCTCTGAGAATACAGGGCTAAGGCAGCACCACATCTTCACACCCTGACTCTGAACCACTGTCTGCTTGGCCAAATCACAGGAATGGACCTAGTCCACCTAAGAATAGCTTAGGAGGCCTTTTTTCAAAAATGAACCAAGAAGGGCTTTATTTATAAAATAGAACCAGACTAGATTTTATTCATAGGTTATCATTTGTGGCTTCTTATTCATGAGAACCCTATAACTTTACTTACAACAAAATAATAGCAGAAAATGAACCCATGGCCACTCCAAGTGGAGGTCTCATTTCTACCAAAAAAATTGCTTTATCATTCCCCTTCTTACTTTATTATTCCTCTTCTTACTTTTAAAATTAAAAGAGGCAATTTCTTGGCATATTAGTTTTCATATCCATGAAAACTAATGCATTTTTTTATGTTCGCTCATCTACTCAGAGACAAATGAAGTCTCACTATTACAGTGTCCTTGTAACCTGAAATTTTATGGTACATTTCTTGATTCTAAAAACTGGACAGAAGGGAAAATTATTACTCAGTAGTTTACAGTTAAGTATCTCATATTATTGTTAAAGATATCCAGTAACAGGCATATTGAATCATTCTAAGTCGTAAATAAATGTCTATTATATTTAAGGTATAATCTGAATACCACTTTGAGAAATAGAAGAGTAAAATTAAGATTGTTTTCCAGGGAACTTAGAGTTTTATTAGGGAGAAGCTATGTACATAAATAGCTAGTGTACAACTTAATGTAGGGCAGGTAAAGGCTATGGATTTGGCAATTTGCTGAAGTTAGCAATCCTTTTTTTAAAAAATAGAACTCAATTTTATAATATTTACCCATTAAATATTTACTTTGTTCAAAATTTTGTTTGGTGGAATGCAAAAAAGGGACATTTAATTTATTGTTTCTTTAAATTAAATAAGATATTATTAGCATGAAAACTATGAACACACCTTCCAACTGAAAGGCATTCCAAGGAGCTAGTTTCAAAAGTATGCTATAAATCTTACGACTAGTCAAGAAATTCAAAGGTGAGGAGGAACATTACAAAATGTAATTGGTCTGTGAAGACTCATATTCTAGGAAAGCACAAAAGATGGAGTAAAGAAACTTTGTTACTGAAGAAGCAAAATCATGATTTACTATCAAGTATATGTTCTATTTTATAATGATGAAAATTTTGAAATCAAAACAATATTTCTATCATCCATCAGTGGGATCAAAAAGTGACAAATTTTTATACTTTCTTATCTAGTACAAAAGATGTCAAAATGTGGACAGTCGATATAAAAAATTTTGGACTTTTATGGTACAACCATATTATGCATGGGATGAAGACTTATGTGGTAACTGAAAAGATGAAGGATGGTTTAGACTTTAGTAATTTTTGTTGGGACAAAAGTCAATTTGGTACATATTTACTCTTCAACACAAAGATTCAATGATATATAAGCAGAACATTAACGAGAATGAAATATTAGCAACAATTGGAATCCCTTCTTACATGCAAAAAGTCTTTATCCATACAAAAATGAACGTTAACATATTTTATTTTAATTTATTTAATATATATGTATATTACACTTATTCTCATTTTCCTGCCTATCAGTCACTTAAAATTAATAGTTTTTATTATTCCCTTACCCATTTAACTCATTCTAAATAGCTGCCATAAACTCACAACAATATTTGAAGTGCCAGAGATGTGGCTCAGTGATAAAACACTTTCATTTGCGTGACACTGTCTTCACTCTGCTTTGGGGAACCTAGAAACAGGCAAGTGGGCAGAGGGTCTGCTTTGCACACCGCATGCTACTGATATCCCAGCAGCATCGCCATGCTTTATCATTTGTGGCACCACAACGCAGTGTACAATCTCATGCGCACCACAACCAATCCTATACTGCTACCAAAACACAAAAGTGTGGAATTCTTGTCAAACAAAATCTGCCACCCCAGTAACCACTAAAACAATGGCAGAGATGTGGAAAAACTTTTTAATATATATCAACACCACAACAAAGCTCAAAATGAATATTTGAAAGTCTCATGGTAAGATAAGATACATTATTTCACATATGTAAATCAGATGAAAAACAAAAGCAATTTCCCAACATCTAAAGAGGTTAGTTGCAGGAAGTTTGTTTTTTATCTGAGTAGAGCACAGTCTTCTCAATCATAGCAGCATTCTTTTTAACTGCAGTCTTATTTCATTGTGGACTTGTTATCCATCTGTTACTCAGACTCTTAGGCAAAGTGTGCTTTTATGAATTAGACCTGATTTTTAGAGGTGAAATTTTAGTCTCTTTCATATTATATAGATTGCCTAAAACTCAAAACATTAAAATGTCACATCAGCTTGCAAGAGTTATAGAGGAAATAACAGGACTCATTTTATTTCTATTTCAGTTGGAATTCATTGTTTTACTTTTGAAATTTAAAGTGTCTGTTTTCCCTTTACAAAAATTGTGTGCTGCATAACAATGCTTAGAGGGACCCAGAAACAACATTATATAAAAACTCATTAGCACATAGATTAAGCCAACAGAAAGAGATTACATTATTGTTTCATTTAAAGACTATCATTCCAGTGCTAATGGGTTGGCATATTTTGTATATTCTGAGAGGACAAAAGTACAATGTCAAATAGTAAAACATTGGGATAAAATTCAAGATACTCTTGAGAGGAATACATCTATTCTGTTGCTGCATTGCTCAAGTTTATGCTTTAAGATTATGCTTAAGAATATGCTTTAAAATTATTATTGCTACTGTATTAGTCAAAACTATCATATAATGTCAAATCAAATACCTCTTTAACATGTCCCACTCCACCACCAATAAAATGTTTTTTATAAAGTGGGAATACGTGTTACATGGGAGAGCGACCTAAAACTGTCAGGTTTGAAGGTTGGCAACATCCACTAAATTTAATAATCACCATTAAACTGCACTCTGAGGGATCAATAATGAATAATTGACAGACTAAATACAGGCTTACAAAATGATGCAGTTCAGATCCACTTGTAGTAAATGAAAGGTCTAATGTTCTTAGTCTTTATGTTATATAGAAAAATATTTTATGCGTGATAGTAATTGTTTAATGTCACATATCTTAAGTATATATTCTTGCATGATTATCAATCTAAGGTTTTTTTAATTAAACTGTTCTGCAGAGCATGATTGAAAGCAGTGTAATAATGTAGCTGTGGATCTCTTAAGAATTGCAACAGAATCAGTGCAAATATTTCTTTAATGCAGATGAAAACTGGTGGACTGAACTGTGGCAAAGAATGTTTATTAATGCAAGTGATGAAACAAAAAATACTATGCTTTGAATACAATTGTAAAACTTTCATTTTATCGCCTAAAGATACAGAATGTATATTCTAGTTTTAACCCAATATAGAAATATCCACTAAATAAATAACTTCTGCATATTTTAGATAGTGTTTCAGTAGTAACTGTCTAAATATTTAGACAAGTATTCACCTATCCAACAAAAATTTAATTCTATTTTTGTTTATTTGTATGTTTTTCTTTGGACCTACCTAGAAATTCTAGGAATCAAGCCTGAACCCCCTGAATACAAAGCATGTGCTCTAGTCCACGTGGCTATATCTCAAGCTCAAAATGTTTATATCCTTCCTGACCAAGATCATAGTTTTCAACAAGCATAGCTGAGATTTTAATCCCTTTTCCTAAGTTCTAAACTGAGATATCCACAAATGCAAAGCAGAGTATTCGGAAACTGATTTCCCACTGACATATTCATGTTCATTTATTTTGGTACACCCCTTGAAGTAAACAGGCCTGGCTCTGATTTTATCACAGGATCAGCAACAGGAGGACTGAATTCACAAAATGTAGGCTTTAATATTCAGTAAAAAATATATTTACCATTAAATAAGTTAGAAGATAGGTAAAGAAATCCACTTATGTACTCGTAAGTTAAATATTCATGTATTAAATATTCTACATAAAATTTATTTATGTCGAGTAATAGATTTCATCTTTATTCATTCCAAGTTAGCTTTAATATTTGGATAATTACTATTTTTACATGGCTTTAAAAATTATTAAAAAGCCATCATTTACAGTTACTTATAGTTGCACTTTGGGCATACAATAATACAAAACCAACCAGTTCCTCCACTGGTGTCAAGTTCCCTCCACCAGTGTTCTGCCTCCTCACCCCCACTTCATTCCCTCTTGTCAACTTGAGAGACACATTACAAAGTTTCAGTGCTTGCCACTTAGATCACATGTTTTCAGTTTGGTTGAATCTGGGTTTTGGTACATGGCTATTCTCCTCACTCATATCACTGAAGCTCTGATGGCTGTTAACCCACTTCTTCTTGTTCTCTTTCTCCCTTTTACTTCCTTTCCTTTTATCTCCTCTCTAAACACTTCAGTCAGGATAATCTAAGCATCCTCTTTGGCATTTTTTTTTAGAACACCAAGGACTTGATACAAACGTGCAAATGTACAACTACTGGACTTTCTCCAACTTTATCATACATCATAATCACTTTAAAAGATAAAAAAGGCAAATCTTGAACTATCACTCAAGTTTCAAATTCAGTAGGTTTGACTTAGTAGCCTTAGTGTGTGTGTCTAACAAGTTCACAGAGACTGTGTGGCTGCTCTTCTATGGAATACGCTTTGAATTACAAAACAAGAGGATACCTATCTCTACATAAAAATAGGCATTTTGTATTCTTTTATCTCCCTTCTTTGTGGGCCACATGTAGCTGTGCTCAGGGCTTACTCCAGACTCAGTGCTCAGGACACCATATGCAATTCCAGAGATGGAAACAGGGTCATCCACATGCCAGGCAAACACCATAAACTCTGTACTCATCTCTGTCCTGAGGCTAAACTTCAAAATCAATGAGTGCTGGGACTGGGAATAGATTTGGCTCAGTGGTAGAGCATATGTCTCCCATGTATGAGACCCTAGGTTCAATCCCTGGTACGAAATATAAAACAAAGAAATGTATAATTTTATACATTTTTTAAAAACCAATGAGTGATAACTGTACAGGTGGAGTATAGTTTTCCCCTGCATAGTAGGTGCATTTTGAACTGGCAGAACACAATAAAGTTAATATTAGATAGATTAATAGGGTAATAGAACAAATTTGATTACCTACATATGAAAAATATCCTTGATTATAGAATCTAAAGTCAAAGAGGCAAAATGAGGGAGTCAATAGCTCTTGGGGGTTAAGGAATGATGTAGGGGTATTGGAATTCAAGAAGTTACATGGGAGATGCATGTAAAGAAAAGTGAATTCATATGACAAAGACAAGATCCTCTGCAATTATATGTTTGTCTCACAATACATATGTTTTTTCTATTAAATGAGGACATGGATATATGCATATGTCCATATATCTGCAATAGGAAATAATTTGTGATAAGTAACAATTCTTGATTCCATGTAGCATCTCCAATTTTCATTTCTCTAAGTACTTAAGGGATCTGTAAAATTTCTCTTGAGCCTGCAGATATTTAACTGAATTCATCTAGTAATAATCTATATGCCAAGCTGAGAAGTCCTGGAAAAGTCTGTCCTGAACTTTTCAGGGGCTTCTATCTAAACCTCTAAGGAGCTCTACCCTTCATACTCTATTATATCATTAGGATATAGTAGGAAAATATTGTCTAGACACTAACCTTGAACATTTTATAGAAGTTATTTTAAAATGGAAACTATGGGCCAAGAGATAGTGCAAGTATTAAGGCACTATCCTTGTACACAACCAGCCCCATTCAATGCCCAGAACTGCAATACGGCCCACTGCATATGATCACCAGCAGTGATCACTGAGCATAGTCAGAAGTAAGTCCTGAGCACTATCCTCCGAGAGTCTCCAAAAAACAAAAGAAAAAAGGGAAATAATTTTTAAAAAAAATAGATGTAGGATTTAAGTATTAAAAGTAAGGTTCAGGGAAGCAAAAATTTATTCAAATTAAAAATACCTGTTGTTTTCAAATAGTTATGAAAGCAAAATAATAAGCTAGGCATTAGGGAAAGATATTTTTAAAACATCTGCCTGTTAAAGAATTCATATACAAGACAATACTAAGAACTCACAAAATTCAATAAGTAAACAACTCAACAATTTAAAATGGACAAAATATAAAATGAAGTTGATTGGATACCTAACAAAAAAGACGTGAATATATAGCGGCATTTATTAAAAGCTCTGAATATTACAAATCATTAGGTAACTGGAAATTAACTATCACAATTAAATTCCCATATACTCTTATTGTGAGAACAAAAATCCAAAAATTTGACAGTACTAAAAGTTTGTGAGTAGGTCAATAACAAAAAATATTTCATTTATTGCTTTTTTAAAAAAGTTTTTATTATAGGCCACAAATGTCAGTACTCAGGGATAACTTCTGGTGGAGCTCAAGGGCCCATATGGGATACTGGAGATTGAACTTAGGTCAACTGTGTGCAAGGCAAATGCCCTACCTGCTTTATTATCAGTCTAACCCCTCACTTGTTGCTTACTATATTTTGTAAGCCAACTTGCTAGTTTCTTATAAATTTAAATAAATGTGATTTTTTTACCATATAACCAACAATCAAAAATACATATATTTACCCAGCTGAATTGAAAACTTGTGACCAGGGGCTGGAGCAATAGCACAGCGGGTAGGGCGTTTGCCTTGCACGTGGCCGACCCGGGTTCGAATCCCAGCATCCCATATGGTCCCCTGAGCACGGCCAGGGGTGATTCCTGAGTGCAGAGCCAGGAGTAACCCCTGTGCATCACCAGGTGTGACCCAAAAAGCAAAAAAAAAAAAAAAGAAAAAAAAAGAAAACTTGTGACCAAATGTCAAAATGTACACAGAATCTTTTTGGATGTCTTAGTAGTTAGCAACCTCAAAATTCTGAATGTAGCCAAGATATTCTTCAATAGATGATTTCACAAATCATTGCACATACATAAAATGGAATATCATTCCATGAATTAGAAAAAGTAAAAAGAAAATGTCATTATTTCAGATAAAGACATGAAGGAAACTTAAGTGTTTTTTAAGTCAAAGAGGCCAGTATAAAAAACTATATAAAACTATATATATATAGTTTATATATAAAATTATTATAACTACATATGCTTTAAATGATTATAATAACATATATTAAATGAAAAACTACATATAACAAATGGTTCTACTTATAGTTGTATAGAATGGGCAAAGCCAGACACAGTAAAAAGAAAAGTGGTTACTAGGTATTCACCAAAATATTAAGACAACTGAATGACTAGTGCATACATCTAGGACAGTGAGACAGTTGTCACAGTTTGCTACCCGTTGATTTGTATAAAAAGAGTATTTACTCAGATAAAAGAAAAGTAAGTACATCATACAGTTTATTCCCTTTATAAGTTTCATTTATATTTGTATCAAATGTGATTCATCTCTTTTTTAGAATAAAAAAAGATAATTTTAGGTAGATAGATTATTTAAAGACAATGCTGTCTTTGATACATGGTAGAGAGCTATGCTTATATATATTCATCTATAACACATGTTATTAATAAGTTATATTTTATGCATGTATGTAAAAAACTCAATATTATGATAGGCTTAAAGTCATGTTTCAGATAAATATATAAAAGTTCTAATTGAAGTATCTAAAGACATACCTGGCATATGGCAGAATCATGATTGAATGTCAACTCTTTGCCCATCCTTACATACAGTATACTATGCTCCTCTTTCTCTATTTATTATATTTTTATTGTTTCATATACTGAGCTACTCCCACAACAGAGCACCTGAAGCACACCCAATTCCATCAGGCACTAATAATTCTATATTGCTTTACTTTTTCCTTTATGTCACTTAAAGGGTTTATTTAGCAATGCCCTTTCTGTATATACACAGGAAGACAGTTGATACTATGCTTTGTAACTTGGGAGTTAATTGACTCCAAAATAATATTTACTCCTGGGCATCCATATTTACTTGACTTAAGCCTCAGTTTCCCTTAGTTCCTAGCACCCTAAAAGCAGGGTTCTGATGAGGGACTGGATGGACCCAGGGCAAGCTGAGTTACCCTGGTATTGAAATGGATCAGGCCAAAACACCACAATACTTAACTATAAGAGCACTGTCATGGACAAAATGTCATGGCCTAAACAGAAGTAACTGAATGAGAATCCTGCTGGGGTTAGCAAAGGCTGGAGTGATAGCACAGCGAGTAGGGCCTTTGCTTTGCATGCAGCCGAGGTACCTGGGTTTGATTCCTCCTTCCCTCTCGAAGAGCCTGTCAAGCTACCGAGAGTATCTCACCCGCACCGCAGAGCCTGGCAAGCTACCCGTAGCATAATTCAATATGCTAAAAACAGTAATAACAAGTCTCACAATGGAGACATTACTGGTGCCCACTTGAGCAAATCAATGAGCAACGGATGACAGTGATGATGACTTCATAAACTTTCATTAATTTTTCTTCCTTCTTTCCCCAACATATAAAAGCCTCCATCATCTCATTATATTTCTCAGAACCATTTCTTTTGGATGCTACTATAGTCACGTCACTCTAGGTTAGTTTTTAATTCATACCTTGATTACTGAACTATGTTCCTGCTTTAATGTAGTCCTTTTAACATTGCTAAATGTGATATCTCTAAGTACCACTTTTAGCTTAGCAGTTGCTCATCTGGTAAAACTCTTATCTACCATGTTGGCAAGGCATATGCTTCTCCACCCCTTTGAGTTATTTCATCCCTGATTCATCCTCTCTATCCTATTACTTCTGTACTAAAGTAAGCAAAGAGTGATTGTCCCCACTAGAAAAGAAATATTCAAAACAACTAATCTCAAATCACTGAATAGCCACTGGCTACCTAAATAAATTGTATATATCAGTTTTAGGAAATTACATATATATTCTTTCTAAAAAGTATGCTAAAGATCAATTTAACTTCTCATTTGTTCATTTGTCCATTAACATATAGACATGTTGTATATTTATTTATTACATACTAAAACCCAGGCATTTCTGTTCAGAGTTGATTCTATCAACAATAAAACATCAGCAACAAAAAGCTACAAAGAGTCATAGGTAGAAAATAATATAGAGATAGGTTTGGAAACGTTTTCTTGTAGTTTCTGTAATTTATTGTAGCATTTATAATAATAGGGAACTCAATTCTTCTATTTTATATTTAAAAACCCCTAAGAGGATTCTAATGTGGAAATGAAATTCTGCACAGCATCACCCGACTGCAAGTTACTAAGCATTAACTTCTTTTTGTTTCTAATTGCTTTCTTAGGATCACTAATCTTCCAGAGAATCATTGTTTACATGATGCTTTTGCCCATTAACCAGGAGAAGCATTTCTTTCCACCGTTTTTTTTTTTACACCAAGGAGGGATTAAGAACAACTGTTAATACAATTAAAGCTCAGTTTAATTTCAACTATTCATTTGCATTTGCAATAAAACACCATGACGATGGACTCCTAGAGGGATTTTAGCACTATGGGTTCCAGTTTGTTCTCCTGACCTGAGTGACCTCTTAAAGCAAGACAGCAAAGCTCATCATGTGTAATACCTTAGCTCTCACGTTCACTAGACAAGGTCATTTGGACGCTCTGTTTGCATAGTATAAACACTATAATAACAACCCTGGTTTGACCCTCTACAAAGCTGAAAATCAACCCAGTAAACACAGTACCAAAATATCTATTGCAGCCTTAAATGGAATCTCACAAGCAGTGGCCCAGAATTTTGATCCACTAAGGAAATCAATTCAGGAGCAGATGCCCTCAATATATGACCCATTCTCTGAGCCAGTGATTCTAGGTAACACACACATTCCCAGAAACGTGTTAGATTAGAAGGATGGCAGTGGTGTCACAGAGACTTTGGTAGTTATTTAAAGTTAATTAATTTAACCTGACCTTTCCTTATAACTATATGGCACAATAGACTGCAAGTGATAATTGATTCTGGAGAGCCATCGAAATGGTTCAAGGAAAACACAGCTGTGCTGTGTAACAGTTCTTGTTTGCTCTGGATTATAAACTATTTTTAGTACTTAGTTAATAAAGCTGATTTTCTTAAGGGGCCTGCAGGGGAATCCATGAGCTGCTGTGTCAGAGGCTGTTGGAATTGGGATTTGCAATGCATGAACCTAAGAAAATTAACTCTGCCCATGCTGCCTAATTTTTAGAGTCAAGGCATCCTACTGTGGAGTTATCTAGTGGAGATAATTAGGGCCTATTTCATGGTTTCTGGAATAAGTCTACATTTGTAGTGACATATAGACTGAAAGAAGTCTGTCTACTTTTCTCTCTCTGTGCATTAATATTTTCTTAGTTTTGATTCAACAGCAAAAATGGAAGATTTCAGAATTATAATAAGGAAAAAATCAAGTAATACTGGTAGTTACTTGACATATAAAAGGCTACCGTGGAAATGTGATAATCTTTTCCCATTCTGACATCTCTGAAGTTGATGGTGTGTCATAATGGTACATCTTACAATCAATGATTTCTTAGGACCAATAAATTCAGCAACTGATGTGATATTCTAAGCCATCTGCTCAAGGAGGTACTGTTTTTACTGCATGCAAGGCAAGTGTCTTGCCTGCTGTACTATCTCTTTCCAGTCCCTACAGGTATATAGTAGTAGTTATTTATCAAATTAATTGGAAGAGTTTTTCTGCATTTTGTGAGAAAACCTTAGCAATACCATTTTTTGTGAGATTTATACATATCACAAGATATTGTTTTTTAAAAAGAACACTGTACATCTGGAGAGCAGAGGGTTAAGTGTTGTTTTATTGGTAGAACACAACCAGAAATAATAAGTACCTTGTTGACTTTTTTGTCATTCAAATGATAAATTTGTAAATTCAAATATCAAATAAGCTAAGCACATCAGATGGGAAAATGTAGACTGTGACAAATACCAGTAACAAAGAATAATTTACTATAATCATTTACTTCCTAATGAACATAAAATCATGAATGAAATTGGAAAAAATATCATGACTTTGCATTATTCTTTCCATGCAATGGATTTAGTTGTCTTGACTCTTACCATGTTTATTTTTATAAATTATTTCTGCCAAACTGCAATGTTGCCTCAATGACAGAATGTCTAATCAGTAGGGAACACATGGATATGTTTATTGCCATCTTTTGAATTAGAAGGCTGACTCTCAGCTACCTTTACAGATGCATCTTGTCTGTGTTCTTAATAGAGTTTCATTTGGCATTAAAAATAGTTATGCTATCATAACGCCTAATATAATAGCAAGACTGTAATCTTGAAATGGTTTAGGCTTTTGTCTTAACTAATCTGCTACAAACTAACCTTTCTTCAAAGGCAGAAAGCTATTAAGATGAATTTATTAACTACCAAGTCCTTCACACACTTTTTAAGTACAACACATTTTTCTCAGCTGCTGTAACACAGAACAGAACTTTAAAAATTACTGAACATAATAAAAATAGCTCTTTTTGAGCTACTGGGTTTTACATTTAGGGGGAGTCAGAAGGTTATCATTTGGAAATTAGTTTAAGAACTTCAAACCAGAGGACATATAGATATGTAAGGTTTTACTTAATTTCAGGATATTGATCCTGTTAGTCTTACAATCTAAAGAGGGGAGAGTGTTGACATTAATTCTTTCTTAGGATTTCCAAGAAAATAAATTACAAGAGTACTACTCTTTCTCTCAAATACCCTAGGTCTTTTAAGTCAACCATCAAATTAGTTCTGGGCTCTGCATAGCAGCAATAAAGGAAATACATTAAAATACTTTATAAATATAAAAATTCTATGGGCATGCAAATTAAATGCAAATTGCACTGCTAGTGCTTCAAATGGCATTATGACTGCCTACTGAGGTGCTTTTTAAAGGCTCCAAAAGTATACAAATAACAATGAAAGTTATTTTGCAACTCAAAATGTGGTGTTCAGGATTTGTAAAATCAGTTGACCTATAAAAATGTTAGAATTTTAGATGTTTTTATATCATTCTAGAGCTCAGAAATTTGTATTTTAACAAAATTCTTTGATTCTCAAATACTAAAATTTGAGAAACACTGCTCTCTTTATATCTGTGACTAATAATTTTGCTATTACACTAGACATGAGTAAATTCCATCCTGTGTTTTGCTCAGTTGATGATGTAGACACTATTATAGACAGCACAAATACATGAAAAACTTCCTAGTTACTCAAATTTGTCTTCAAAAAATTGTGTGCAAGAACTTTTAGATGAAGATAGAAAGTGACTAGGAAAATTATGCTAATAATGCTAACATTTACTTAAGAATATAATAGACTTTAACTCATCTCTCTAGTAAAAGCTTCATCAAAAGATAGTTCTTAAAACCATATTATTATGGTTACTTGAAAGTGACAGGTTTGTATTTTGTTTCCTCCTATATAATAGAGGACTCATAAGAGAGCACCAGATGGGTTAGTTTATCTCACTATTTTTTCTAGATTATTTTCTTAGGATGATAAAACTGTTTTATTCTTTTTTTTTAAATTTTTTTATTGAGTCACCATGTGGAAAGTTACAAAGTTTTCAGGTTTAAATCTCAGTTATACAATGCTCAAATACCCATCCCTTCACCAGTGCACATATTCCACCACCAAGAATCCCAGTATAGCTCCACCCCACACCCCCACACCCCTAACCCCCCCACGCCCCTAGCCCCCCCACCTTTAGCCCCCCACCTGTGTAACTAATAAATTTCACTTTACTTTCACTTTGATTGCATACAATACTTCAAAAAAACTCACTATTATTGTTTGGAGAGTCTCTCCCCTAAAGTCAGACCTGCTGAAAAGGAAGCATTAGATAATTTGTTTTCCATTGCTGAGGATGAAGAGGTATGAGGTCGAGTGACCACACTTAGCGGCCTCTCAGTTTTGAGTTTCTGTAATTTAGTATTTTAGTAACTAAGTCCAGAGAGAAATCTGCCAGAAGTTGCATCGTTGCCAACTTGTACTTCTCAGTTACATTATATTCCACATATGAGTGGAATATAATGTAATCTTTCTATGTCTGTCTCTTTCTTTCTGACTCATTTCACTCAACATGATACTTTCCATGTTGATCCATTTATATGCAAATTTCATGACTTCATGTTTTCTGACGGCTATATAGTATTCCATTGTGTAGATGTACCAGAGTTTCTTTAACCAGTCATCTGTTTGGGGGCACTCTGGTGTTTTCCAGATTCTGGCTAGATTTTTTTATCAACATCTTTGTAGGTTGTATTTCCATCCTCAGCCATTTTTTTCTTCATTTTTATATGAATTATTCTTTAATAATTAGTCTATGGGGGAAAAGTCAAATTGCTTTTAGCTTTGACACAAGTATAAGTAAATCATTTCTTAATCCTTGATAATCAGTGAACTTCTCTCCATCCATTAAAAATATATATTTTTCTAATAAATGTCCAGGCAAACTGACCATGCAACTTCTGTATTCTTGATTTTTGATTTCATTATCTATAAAATAAGGACACACTACCTTATCACAAGATTTTATTATATACGTTCATATATAATTATATGAAGCTACCTTTCATTCTCAGTCATCCTATCTAAGATATAAATCAGCACACCCTCTTTGTCAGTCTTTCCTAGGATTCTTGGACAGGTATAAGTTTTTTTAATTTTCTGAAAATAATAAGAAAATAGTTTTCACTTTGAACATCAAAATAAAAGATGTTGACCACAAAGAATAACAGTTTCTTTTTTTCCTTAGGTTTCATCAAATTTTTCTTCACATGAAGCAAAAATTTGTGAATGTGCAAAATGTTATTGTTTAGTATAGCAATGTATATCCTCCACTATCTCTGTAGTATTATCTATAAGCACATAAATGTAAATTTACCAGCTCCTAAGAACAATTGGTCTTAAATTGAGATAGGCTATACAATTTTATGCATTTTTCATTCTGAGCAGGAAATTGCAATGTCCTTTTAGTATATACACAGGAAGACAATTAATGTTATGCTTTTGTAACTTGGGCAGTTAATTGACTCTGAATGATATTCACTCCTGGGCATCTGTTTTCTTGACGTAAGCCTCAGTTGCCCTTAGTTCCTAGCACCCCAAAAGCAGGGTCCCGACGAGGGACTGGATGGACCCAAGGCAACCTGTGAGCTACCCTGGCATAGAAACAAGACAGACCAAAGCGCCATAATACTTAACTATAAGTTAAGAGCACAATCATGGACAAATTCTGTCATGATCTAAAGACTAACAACTAGATTAGGACCCGGCTAGGGTTAGGAAGGACAAATCTGGCCTGAGCACTGTGGTCTGGGATCTATAGCAACATGTCCCCAGGAGAGCCACCCTAGAAGCCTAATGTATCCCTCACTGTGTCATACACAATGAGTAAAGATTATTCAGAAGTAAAGCTAAGATGGTTGTTGGACTAAGAATGGAGAAACACACCCCTTGAGCAATCTCCTGGTGGCAGGAAACAGTCTTGTCTCAGAAGAGCTTCCCCTGGAAAGAAGGCCTTTTTCATGTTTGTGCTTCGACCTGGGAGTGGGTGCTACCCCCAATGCTTAGAAGTTGGGCAAGAGACCAAGGGGCAGTGTGAGACTGGACCAGGCAAGGCGATTGATCAATCCCCAACCAGTATGGCGGCCCTGTTCCCTCCTTCTGTGTCTGCTCGCTGCAGCTGCAGGCCGGGATGGGGAAGCGGCACATGGACACCGAAAGTACATGCTGGGAGAGAGACCATAGCATTACCATAGTTTGCTTTAAAATAAACCATGCAAAGGACATGAGGAAAAGAGAAAAGCAATATTTCACTTACAAATACAAAATCAGAGATTTCTGAGGAATTTGACCTTACCAGACAGAGGTGCTGCTTAGGGGAAAAAGGTGATTCACCGGCTGGGGAAGCAGAGCACAGAGAAGTTAAAAGTAAACACAGAGGAATGGCAGCGCCTTGAGAGCACTGTGAATGGTGTAACTCAATAAACCTAGGCTCCCTGCGGCCAGGGAGAAATGGCAAACCTGTGTATCCTACAGGGTTGGGGCGCTCAGATGGTAGAGCCAATGCTTAACACATGTGGAGGCTCTGGGTTTGATCCCCAACTCCAAAGTAGAGAAATAAATAAGTGAAACGTAAGGTGATGATCAGGTCTTATGATGAAGGGAAAAGCTTCAAGCTGAGCTTCTGAGTTCTTGGTGCTGTTCTGGAGCTGTTCTCTGAGGTGGGAACCACCGAGTCCCACACAAGGCACGGCTGACCCTGCACGTTCCCGTCCATATGTAAGGCAGCTCAGCATTACACCGTGTCTGCAGCCACTAGGCAGAGCTGGTGCCAGGCAGATTCCAAAAATATTCCTGACCTTTGAGGGGATCAGCCCTGGGGTCCTTATTCCTTTGTATTACTAGGAAATCCAGTCTGGAAGGATAGCACAGCGGATAGGTCGTTTGCCTTGCATGCAGCCGACCTGGGTTTGATTCCTCCACCCCTCCCGGAGAGCCCCGCAATCTACCTCATATCCCCCCTGCAGGGCAGAGCCTGACAAGCTCCCTGTGCTGTATTCAATATGCCAAAAACAGTAATAACAAGTCTCACATGGAGACGTTACTGGTGCCCTCTCGAGCAAATCAGTGAGCAACAGGATGACAGTGATACAGTGATACAATGAGCAGGAAAGAAAAGCCAGTAAATCAAATTTCTGATCTTTCAAAAGGGTTAATCTCTGCATCCATTATGGTCATCTTAATGAGTGTTAACGGAGTGATACAAAGACATTAGAGTTATGTATAACAGAAAGCACACAGCTGTGATTCAGGAAGTCTGAAGAGAAATCAGGAAAAGTGATGTTTTTTCAATGATAGTATTTTACAAGAAAAATTAAAGCTTTGTAGGATCAGGAAGATGACTCCAGGAGTAGGAACATGTGCTCTGTATGTAGACCCCCAGATTAGATCCCTACACTTCATGGCCTTCAAAGTATGGTCAAGAGAGTTTCTGAGCATGGTGTAATGGTCCCTGAGCATGGCTAATTGTGACCATTCAAAATAAATAAATAGTAATTTCTATTTATCTAGAATAGAATACATGGTACACCAATAGTTAACAATATTTCAGGGGCTAGAGCAATAGCACAGCGGGTAGGGCATTTGCCTTGCATGCGGCCAACCTGGGTTTGATTCCCAGCATCCCATGTGGTCCCCTGAGCACAGCCAGTGGTAAATCCTGAGTGCAGAGCCAGGAGTCACCCCTGAGCATAGCCAGGTATGACACAAAAAGCAAAAAATATATAAATAAATAAATAAAATTCAGAAAAATGATATTTACTTATTAAAACTGTTGGTTTTCGGAGGATGGAGAGATAATACAATGGGGAGGGTATTTGTCTTGCATTTGTCCAACCTATGTTTGATCCCTGGCACCTAATATGTTCCCTGAATCCACGACAAGGGACCACTGAACTCTGAGTCAGAAATTAGCCTTGAGTACCACTGAGTGTGGTCCCAAAACAAAAAAATACTGGAGATTTTTCAGATATAAGTAGGCTGTATGTTATTGAAAGTGTTTTAAAAATATAATTTTCAGTCGATTGTTTGAATCTAAGCCTTATTTTTCCCACTGTGCTATAGTAAAAATAGTGTTATAATTATCATTTTATCTGGTTAATTGAAAAAAATACTTTTTTTACCCAGAATTGGTAAATTGCATAACAGACATTTGATACAAAACTTGAAAACCAGCAGACCACACTCAAAGCAGTTTGACCTTAGTAACACAACCACTTCATTGTTAAGTTAGAGTTTCCTTCCAAATGGTGTCTATGTTAATATGTTTCTATTCTAGATTCATCCCTTAGGGTACTTTCATGACTTTAACTCACTTATTAAGTTTGTCTTTGGTCCTTATTACTGCTGTTGGGGCTACTTTGTAATTGTTCTCCAGAGTTTTTTGTGTTATTGTTTAGGCCACATGGAGCTGTACTCAGGACTTATTCCTGGCTCTGCATTCCTGATGACTCCAGGGACCATATGGATTGCCAGGGATTGAACCTGGGTGGGTTACATGTAAGGGAATTACCCTTCCTGTTGTACTATCTCTCTAGCTCCTAGCATATTTTATAATTTTTAAGAATTTTCAAACCAGATTTTCAACATAGTCAATATTAAAATTATATAACATTTTTATATTTATATTGAAATATAATAAAAAATGAGAGATTCTCAGTTCTTAATCACTATATTTTACTAGTGTTTATTTTTCTTATGATTATTTATGGTACTGTATCTAAATAGTGAAAATACTATCTTTTTGTGCAGTTAGTATTGCACATTTCTTTTTTTTTCTTTTTTTTTTTTTTTTTTTTTTTGGTTTTTGGGTCACACCCGGCGATGCACAGGGGTTACTCCTGGCTCTTCACTCAGGAATTACACCTGGCGGTGCTCAGGGGACCATATGGGATGCTGGGATTAGAACCCGGGTCGGCCGCGTGCAAGGCAAACGCCCTCCCCGCTGTGCTATCGCTCCAGCCTCCAGTATTGCACATTTCTTTACAACTTCAGAATCAGTGACATCACACTGGAAACTTTAAACCATTTTATGTGGGAATATGAGCACCACAGACATTAGCAAACACTTCATATCCAGGCTTTGTTTCTCTGATTATTGATTTCTAAATTAGGTGAAAGGAAAACATCACTTTAGAGGTAAAATTTGCCTGTCACCTCTTTTTGTTAGCATAGTTTGATGAAATGCAGCCATTCTGAAATGCAGCCATTCATGTTCACATTTATTTTCATATTGTCATGACTGCTTTTGTAAAACAATAGCAAAATTAAATAGTTGATACTCAATGAGATATATGGGCGTGAAAATCTAAAAAAGTTATTATGTGATTATTTCAGCAATTAGCTTACTAAGTCCTGTCCTAGAATAAAGTACTAGAAAGACATCAATAATTTAAAGTGACCTTAAAAGTGTATCAAAATTCTACAAAAATAGATTGGCAGTTTAAAGACCAATGGGTAAGTGTCCAAAGCCAATTACCTGGCAGGATTCCTTTTATTTTATTGGAGAACAGTCTTTATTCTTTCTATCAATGCGTTCAAGTAATTGATTGAAGCCTACTTACATTTTGAAAGGCAATCTATTTTACTCAAACTTGTGAAGTACATGTACCTGAATCACATATTAAACGTACGTATTAACATATCCAAAATAATGCTGGCTAATTACCGAAAGTCCTGGTTTAGAAAAGTTGACACAAAAATTAATGAATATGTCTATATAATATACACATATCTGCATTCATGAAGCATCAAGTAGTCACTGATCCTCATAGTGTCACCTGGTCAGCCTCATAATTTTCCTTTCATTGTTCTGTCTATTAACATGCATGCTCTTCAATTTTCTATTTTTAAGTTATATCTGAAGAATAAAAGGGTTTCTTTCCTTCTATGAGTCATGTTATAGATGTGGTTGTTATAATCAAGCCACTGTATGATGCCTGTGGATATAGTAGTTACATATGGATATGATGGATGAAAAGCAGGAGGAAGAAACTTCACTTGAGTTTCTTGGTTCAGAATTCAGATATCCCTTGAGGCAAAATCTACCTGCCTTAAGCATCTTTCATCCTGTTCTCTGCAAATCAACTTCCCTCCAACATCCCTGTGGTAAGTGCAAGCCTTTATCTCTCTGTGAAGTCAGAATCTCAAAAGGACAGAGGACAGATAGCTCTGAAAATCTACAGAAAGTTTTACAAGTATAAGTCTATGTTCTTCTGCTTCCTTTCCATACCAAATTGGAGCGTGTCTATGTAAAGAATGAGGCATGACCAGTTGATGTATATGCCTGCAATTTTCTATGGTTCACATTTTCCTAAGATCATAAGAAGTTGATGAGACCTGTGTTTAAAAGCATGATTAACTCTGGCCGGGCAGAAGCAAAACTAACAACGAACTGAGTATTTTTCTAATAGTTCTTCCTATCTAACAGCATTAACTTAATCTTTAATTGTGGCCATCATTGAATCTACAGTGTCCCTCTGGGTCCGCTTCCAACACATTCTTTCATTCATATGTGTGGGCCACCTGGCTAGAGCATCTGTCACCCCATTGAATGCCAGACTTTTTCAAGAAGCTTGGCTAGTGTTCCTTTCTTTCTCCACATTTCGAAAGATGTCTCTCTGGAAGCAACACATACTGATTTTGTAACATAAGAACAGTGATGGCAGATCTTGGGCACCTTGATAGGATGAGAAGCAGTAACTATCCAATAAAACTATCAGCAATAACATTGTAAATATGTTTGATAAACTATGATAATAGTAAAAATTATTAATTTCTAAAGGAGCATTACAAGTTGACTCCTTAGCTTTTTATTGGAGAGATGAAATGGTTGCGGGCCTCTGGAAGGAAAACGTATAAAATTTGAAACTTTGGAAAATTTTTGCAAGTTTTAAAACTTTAACTTGCTTTTTGTTGCTTTGGATTTCCATGGCAGAATGACATTTCTTATATGCATGAAATGTCATTATAAGACACTTGCCATCCATTTGGCCAACTCTGTTTCAATCCCTGGCCCTATATAAGGTTTCCTGAGACTCACCAGAAGTCACTATTAAGAAAAGTCCCAGGTTGAGGGCTGGAGCGATAGCACAGCGGGTAGGGCATTTGCCTTGCACGCGGCCGACCCAGGTTCAATTCCCGGCATCCCATATGGTCCCCCGAGCAATGCCAGGAGTAATTCCTGAGCACAGAGCCAGGAGTAACCCCTGAGCATTGCCAGGTGTGGCCCAAAAGCAAAAAAAATTCTTTTTGGCAATGCACAGGGGTTACTCCTGGCTCTGAACTCAGGAATTACTCCTGGAGGTGCTTAAGGGACCATATGGGATGCTGGGATTCAAACCCGGGTTGGCCGCATGCAGGGCACTGTGCTATCACTCCAGCCCACCTGTCTCTTTCTTAAGAAGGTGTCTGGACGAGGAGAACATTTAGAATTGTCATTGGAGGGGTGTAGTGTCTCACGATGTTATTTATGATGCAATGGATCTTGGATTTGTAGCAACTGATATCTATTTCCTATTTTTATCAATAGAATTTCTGACTGAGAAATTGTTTTCTAGAGGGTAATTATTTTTCCTTTCACTCTCCTGTCTCAATTACAAATTTCCACATTTGTTCTGTATGTCTCTTACTGGCTCCCTGTTCTGAGTATATAGCTTGAAGCTCTTTGCTAAAAACTTGTGCTCTGATTTCCTCATTGCAACCATCTGTTTAACCACTTCCCTCCACTGCTTCAACAGTGTTACCTCCTCCCTGATATCTGTGTGAAGCTGTCTTATGCTAACCTACTCCCAGAAAACTAAGGGAGAAGGACCAAAGCTCTTCTTTCTTTTTTTTTTTTTTTTTTTTTTTTTTTTTTTTTTTTTTGCTTTTTGGGTCACACCTGGCGATGCACAGGGGTTACTCCTGGCTTTGCACTCAGGAATTACCCCTGGCCGTGCTCAGGGGACCATATGGGATGCTGGGATTTGAACCCGGGTCGGCCGCGTGCAAGGCAAACGCCCTACCCGCTGTGCCATCTCTCCAGCCCCCAAAGCTCTTCTTTCAACCTCATAGTCCATTGCCATTATTTTAATCCTGAGCAAGTGTGGACTAATAAATTATACATCCTGAGGGAAGTTTTATCTGTTTCCTATTTTTTTCTATTATCATTTCTCCTAAAAGAGAAAAATATTCTCCTTTCTACCTGAAAGAAACTTGTTGATGCCAGATCATAGGTTTCTCTTCCCTAAGGTTAACTATAAAACTTTTTTATCAAATTTTCTCAGTATTACTCTCTTAAAAAATTGTTTATTTACTTGGGGGACTGTGGGCTATGGATGGGCTCAGGGACTATTTCTGGCTCTGTGCTAAGGAGAGTCCCTGGTATTTCTTGGGGAACCATCTGCACCATTGGGATTTGAACTGGGTTGATTGCAAGCAAGGCAAGTGCCTTAACCCCTTTACTAGCTCTCTGGCTCTCAATATTGCTCTTAATTCATAAGTAAGAGTTAAAAAAATGTGGGAAATATTTTGTTTACAACTTTTCTATATCCATGTCTATTGATTATCTGAAAAGATGCAGTTTATCAAAAGCAGAAAGATTTTGTAATCAAAATAATCAAAACTTTGTTCAATGCTGTTCATTTTGTTAAAATTAAGAGTTTAGGATAGAGAAAATAAAGCTAAATAAAATAAAATATTTCTGGGAAAATAAAAAAGTCCCAGGTTGAATCCCTGAGAATTTCAAGACTTGCCCCCCTCCAAAAAAAAGCCCCAAACAGGCAAACAAAAATGTTTATTTAATACTCTGTTTTTTGTCAATAAATAGTATCTGCTTGGTGTCATTAATAGGTATCAATTTTTTTATAGTTGCCGTTAATTTCCTATTATCACTTTTATAATTCTTATCATCACTTTTAGGTTTAGAGTATTGATGGATGCTTAGAGTAAAAGGATATGAAGTAGCTTAGTATATTTTTAGTAATTTTTTGGTTACTGACCTGTAATAAATTACCTTATTCATTTAAAAATGCATGCTTTTTTGCTTCAGAATCTCTATGGAACTGGAACACAGACATGCTTTGCTGGGTCTTCTGCTCATGGTCTCATAAGACTGCAATCAAGATGTTGCATTTTAATCTGAAGAATCAACTGGGTATAATTCAGTTGCAAATGCCTGCAGGCTATTGGTATAATTCAATTTCTTAAAGCTATATAGAAAAGGATCTGTCTTTTCACCAACTATTCCTTTTTTTTTTTTTGCTTTTTGGGTCACCCCCAAAAATGCACAGGGGTTACTCCCGGCTCTGCATTCAGAAACCACTCCTGGCAGTGCTCAGGGGACCATATGGAATGCTGGGAATCGAACGTGGGTTGGCCACGTGCAAGGCAAACGGCCCTACCTGCTGTGCTATCGCTCCAACCCACCAACTATCCCTTGAAACCGACTCACTCAGATCCTACATCTCAGATTCAGAAGCACTGTAGTTCCTAGAGACACTCAAATTTCATTGCCATCTGAGGCTCTCAACATGACTGCTTAGTTCATCAAGCATTTGAGTAGGATGTCGAGTTCCAGTCTGTCAAGATAAAATCACATAAGCCATTACATATTTCTAAAGTGACATATTATTTCAGTATTTTAATTCTAATATTAGGAGCAAATCACAGGTACTACTCATCAGCCTGTGGTCGGGCTGACACAAAGGTAGGAAAACCAGGAGAAAGGAACAGTTGGAAATACCCTTAGAGTTTGTCCAGCATAGGTGCACTATGGTGTAATCAATACTACAAGTGGGTAGGGGTCTTGCCTTTTATGTGGTTAAGCCCAGCTTGTTCCCCAAAAATACTTGGTTCTTTGCGCCCCTCCAGGAGTGATCCCTGACCACAGATACAGAAATAGGTCCTGAGCACCACTAATACAACTCCAACACACACACACACAAAATTTAAAAAAAGGATTGACTAAGGGATTAATTTTTTATCCTCCAATACTATAATCATTAGTAAGAAACTCCACATGTTTTGACCACCAATGAGTGACAATAAGTTCCACTGTGTGGGTTTAAAAAGTCATAATTTAATTAGCACTTGTAAGGACCTTCTATTAAAAATAAAACAAAATATTAACAAATACAAGAACACCCATCAAAATATGCTTGTAAGTAAAATTAATTATTTCAAAAATGAAAAGCTGATTACCTTAAGGAAATTGGAGCCAATGTGTAGATAAAAATGACAAGTCCATTAAATGCTGGTGATCTCTTATATAATCATGCCATTTTAGGCAGTTTCTAGAGAAATGCAAATTAAACAGATGCTTTTTTTTTGGATTAGGAATGCTTACGCAAAAACTAACCACATTAAAGTGTTTTAAATTAGAAGACAGAGATAGTACAGGAATTAAGACACTTGCCTTATATAAAGCCAAATCCAGTTCAATAGCAGAACTATATTTGACACACCCACCCACCAGCAGAATACCTGAGCATTACCAGATGCACCTATATATATATATATTAAAGAGTTTTAAATATTATTAAAAATAGTCTCACTCGTTGCACTAAGTTCACAAGGAATAGCGTAAATATGATAGGTAGGGAAATAGAAAATGTGCTTCTATGTCTTAAAATACAGCTTCCTAGGAGGGTATGACTGGTTTAAGTTAGAGGTATTCCCAACCATATTATGAAATAGTTTCCCTTTACTCTTATATTTGTACCATTTTGGTTTTTCCAGAAAGAAACTATTAGTTCCAGAAATTCCTGTGTGTGTGTGTACATGCTCGAGTGTGTGTGTGTGTGTGTATTTCTTCTTTCTTCCTAACTAGGAAGTGAATGATATAAACATAGATTTTGAATTTTTCGTTTCTGTGCACCTGGTCCTAAAACATATTCTGGCACACAAGAAACAATAAATATTCTCTGAAGACATGAATATAATGACTTCAAATGTAACAGAAAATATGCAGTTAATGTTCTACCCCATTGGTTGAATCAGTTTGCAAGCAGACTGAGAGAACTTGATATGCCCTAATTATTTGAGATGTGAATTAATGAGGATATAGTCAACTATCATTATTACTAAATTGTATTTATGGGAAAGTCTTCAGAGTGAGTCGTTAGACTCAGTAAATTTATGTTATTTTTAAACTTATACTAATTCCCCTAAATTCAGTAATCCATGGAAGAATTTTATGCATTGATGTGATTTAGAAAAGTTCCACTCCATCTGTTTAATAGCCTTCGAAATACAAATCCACCCTGATCACAAATATACTAAATCTAAAGAATATTATCAACAGCAACAAAGATAGCAGTCTCTATGTGTGCCTGTAAAATGTTCCTTTAAATTCAACAGTAGTTAGTATATATGATAGCAATTCATTTCAAGGGCTACTGAATTTTATTCTAAAATTAAGTTCTAACACTTGCTTTAAGTATAGAGGCATTTGGGGAAGAAAATATTACCAAAACCAATATAAATTAAAACACCTATATCTATAAATAATTGAAGTGGAAGAATACAGATTTTTAGAGTGACATATATGCTATCTGGAATTTCTCAGACCCTTTAGTTTATAGTCTTCAAAACTTACAATGTCAAAGACACGTTGATTGAGCACAGAAGTCTCCAAAAGGAAAACAATAGGAAATGACGCCTAATTTTTGTTTTAAGAAATTCCTCCAGAATCTCAAAGGATATAACAATGCAGAAAAAGCATTCTTAAAATGCATTATTATTCTTTACTCAGTATTGCTTCCCCAAATATACTTATTTATGTTTTAGTCTCATTAGATTGAAAGCTATTATTGTCCATACTAATTTGGTAAAACTCTTAATTAAAGCATGGCCTCTCTAAAAATACATTTTAAGAAATCTCAACATTAAGATTTATTGTGTTCCTTCTACAACAGTTTTATTTATAATAAAGGAAACTAAATATAAGTCTTTAATGGATTTTAAATTTAACTTAATTTAATTTGAAAGACACTGACTCGATCAATTTTCGACTTTTTTTCCATAGTTAATTTCTGAAACCTCTATTCACACAGCAAGAGAAAGCCTATATCTAAAGTTAAATCAGTGTTGTTTTAATAATGTGTTGTAACCTATTTTATAGGTTATGACATCAATTATTATTTTATGTCTTACGATGTGAAATAGAATAGAATGCAAAATATCTGAGTAAAACACATACTGTAAAGCAGTGCTTGAAAATGTTTTCATTATGTGTACATGTGTTTGGTCTCTTGTAAAATGTCTATTAAAAAATGCAACAGCAGCAACAACAAAAACAGCTTCCAAACAGAAAAATGGGCAAAAAACAGGATCAAAGGAAATATTGATAACCTAAACCAATAATGCTGGTTGTGACATTCCTTGTGTGACAGTTAGTGGCTGACCTTACACGGAAACAAATTTCTCATCTAAAATAGTCATATGATAATTTCAGATGATGAAGTAGAGTATTAGTAGATTATGAGGACTGGAGAAAGTACAGTGGTCACAGCACTTGTCTTGCATGCAGCTGACCTGGGTTTGATCCCTGGTATGTCATTAGGTCTCCTAAGCACTGCCTGGAGTAGGCTCTGCTCTGAGCACAGAGCAGGGAGTAATTCTTGAGCACAATCGAGGGAGTGGCTAAAGAATAAAAAAGAATGGGAAGGAAGAAAAGAAAAGATTAAAGAAGAGAAAAGAAAAAAGTAAAGCACAGCAAACTGAAGAAAAGAAGAGAGAGAAACCGGAACAGAATCAGGATGAATTCTTTGGGGCTGGAGCAATAGTAGTGTGAATAGTGCACTTGTCTTGTATACAGTTGCCTTTGGTTCAACCCCCAGTATCCTATATGGTCCCACAAGCCCACCCGGAGTGATATCTGAGCATAGATCCAGGAGTAAGTACTGAGCATCACTGGGTATGTCCTCAAACAAAATTAGACAAAAAAAGAAAGAGAGAAAGAGAGGAAGGAATGAAGGAAGGAAGGAAGGAAGGAAGGAAGGAAGGAAGGAAGGAAGGAAGGAAGGAAGGAAGGAAGGAAGGAAGGAAGGAAGGAAGGAAGGAAGGAAGGAAGGGGGGAGGGAAGGAGGGAGGGAGGGAGGGAGAGAGAGAGAGAGGGACCCTAGTACATAATTTTTTTAACATGAGGTTAGGATCTCTGAATTATATATGTATATATTCCATTTCTTCTCCTTTTTTCTCTTTGCTGCTCTGTACTTTTGTAATTGGGGGGAGGAGGAGTATACGAAAAGGTTTCAAGGGGCCACACCCAGGCTGGTGCTCAGAGACCACAAAGTGTTAGGGATTTAACCCCAGGTTTCTCTTGGCAAAATCCTTGCTATTGCATTTTGAGCTAACTGTCCAAACTATAAACAATATTTTGGAAAGCTAAATTGCTAAAAACCTAGTATTATGTGAAATTCAAAATGCTTAGCATGTATTAATTTGGAATAAAATAATTTAGCTTATCAAGTGTTTTCCACTGAACTCAAATTAGCTATCTTGAGAAATCCATCTGAAATTTGAAATGTGTGTGAGAGAGCATCAATAATTGTCCCAATGGTTGAAAATTACTTTATTTGAGGACTTTGAAGTCAAGAGCCAACAACAATGAGAATTCCCTTCTTGTTAGGTATAACTAACTTCAGATTATTAAATAAAAATCATTTCACATTTTATCAAAACTACTCTAAAAATTCTAGTAACTTTGCTAGGCAATCATCAGTTTCTTTGCAGGCATTAAATAACAAATTCTGTTGAGATTGAATTTAGGTTTTTGATTTTATCATCCCAAGAAAATTATTTTGATTATACAGGCTATAGCTCAATCTAAAGATAATCACCACCTAAGGTAATTTACAAAAGTAACTTTTTAATACATTCCAAATTTTCACTGGGACTTGGCAAGTACTAAAAGATTCAATGATAGGTTTGCATGCAAATCTCCAATCGACTAGGTATATGTTTCATATATTTTAAAACTCTCAAATTCTTAAACTTGCATAATCATGTATATTAATTTGTACTTCTAATTGAAATTTTTTCAGATTGAGTTCCCTTTGAAATAATAGAGTAAGAAAGAGTTCATCATCATCTCTAAAACTACTAAATTAATATCAAATAATTCCAAATTATCCCTAATATTTATCTTAAGTTGAAAGTATTTCATAATTATCAATTCATGCAATATTAGTCTGTAAAATATTATCTTTAAAAATGTAAATATTATGTCATGAATATAAGGAAATATTGAATCAATGCTTCAATAAACAAAATTCAAAACTTTTGAAATTTTCTCTTTCTCTCTTTCCCGTTTGCTTTCTCCCTTATCTTCCACAGCATAATTTATCTTTATCATAAGAAAATAAACTTAGTTTTATCTTACTTTCTTTCAGCTTATAAACTAGCTTAGATATTTATTTTGTTTTTATTTGGGGGGCCATACTCGGCTGTGCTTCTGGTTTTTACTCCTGGTTTTGTTACTCTGGGGTCACTCGTGGTGAGGTCAGGGGTCCATATATATTTTTGCTGAGGATACAACACAGGTTGGCCAATTCAAGGCAAATGACTGACCAGCTGTACTAATCTCTGGCCCCAATATAATTATTTTCAATTAAAATGCTCTATGATGTGTAACAATTCTTTAAATACATGGTATATGAGCTCCCTCCAGTGGTTAATTTAGCATCCACAAATCTCTTTAAATTGTCATTTTAAACTATTAAGCTTATTTTTAAAATGATTAGCGAGGGTTTCAAAATCTCTCAGTTTAAAGTTTTCAAAAAAATGAAGTATTATATAAGAATGTGAACATAAAACATTCATTGCATCATTCATTTAATAAGAAAGATTGGCTTTTAGAACATATGCCAGGGATCAGAGAGCAAGTATAGCAGTAAGGCTTGAATGTGGTGAATGTTTCCCAGCATCACATACGATTCCCTGAACACCTCCGGAGGTGATTCCTGAGCATTTCTGGAGGTGGACCCTTAAACAAAACCAACTGACAAATAAAAAACACATGGCAGGAACCATGATGACATCTGGAGATGGGAGGCACGCAGTAACCTCTTGCTAGCAGTACTTGGAAAGGTGGTAACAGATTTATCAACAAGAACAAGCACAACTCATCCTAACACAGAAATAGTGACATGCTCAAAGGGCTAGAGATGCCACAGAATTAGTAACTAATTCTAGGCCAGAGGATTTCACAAGGTATGACTCAATAAGACTAAGTGGTTCGGAAGAAAGGACATTCCAAGCAAAAAGTATAGTAGGTTCAAAGACCCTAATTAATAAAAGAGTTGGTCATATGGAAAATCAAGTTGCTGCATTTTGCTTATTTTTGCACAGATGATTCTCAGGAGGCTCTGGGGTCCCACTGGCCACCTTAGCACATAGCTTAATGCTAGGGCCAGAGGATATGATGCTTCTCTGAATCTGCAGTGCCGGGATGACCAGGGATACTCTGATGGTATTTGGAGAACTCCAGGCCTCTCCTACTGGTGCTTAAAACCACCAACGCTGTACACTTGGGAACCCAAGTAAATCTGGGAGTCAAACGTAGGTCCAGTGTACAGTAGGTACATATCCTAACCACTGGACTCTCAGCCCTGGTGAATCAACTATTTTTTTGACTGATTAGAGTTCTCTTGGATAAATGATTAAGATCAAAAATTCTGATTCAGAAACACCAAAATCAAGGTAATGAGGACACAAAATTACTATAACATAGAAGGATGATTGTGTGTGTGTTTCTTTGTAAATGAGCCACTAGTATGTTTTTATAAAGAAAGTGGAATGGAAAGATTTCCATTTTGAAAAATGAAATAGCATTATAAACAGGTTGATATAAAGAATAAAACAAAGCCCAGCAGGCTTAGTTAATTTTTAGAAAACTAAATTATAAGAAGAAAGTTAATATCAGAGTCTACAATATGGAGATAAGTTGACATAATCAAGAGATGTTAAAGATATTCAAAAAAGATATATATATATACATATATATTCAAAAAAGAGAAAGGAAAATTGTGTTTCAATGTGTCTTTAAAGTCCATTTAACAGTTAATTCAGGAGCTAGAGAGATAGTAAAGTGGGTAAGGTGTTTGCCTAATAGGTAGTCAACCTAAGTTTGACCCCTGTTATCATATATGGTCCCCTAAGTCCAGGAGTGATTCCTAAGGACAGAGCCATGATAAAGCCCCACATAGGTGGGTTCTATATAAACCACCACTCTCCAAAAGAAAAATGAAATTTGAACCAATAGTAAAAGATAGTCCTCTCAAACACTGGGAAGCAATGATGTTTCTGAGATATCTTTGCTCCTATCTCAAGAAAAGCAACACTGTACGTCCATTGGAAAGAATATTTGAGAATCCCAGAAGCCTGGAAATTTTATTACCTGAGCAACTTAGTCTGCAAACACGATAAGCCTCAATGGGCAACAGCTGATCTTTGGGAAGTATTCTTTATGTCGAATAGTTCCCCACATTGTAGACACCATATTCTCAGGGGGAGAGAGGAGATGGAATTTTCCTATTCTCCCCTAATACTTAGGCATATGCAGATGATTTGGATTCTGAAGTTATCCCTGCACCTTCTTTTATAATTTATGCACTGGAGCAATTGTTTAGAAGTACTTGACTGTAGAAGAGGCTGTGGTTCTAGAGCCAGCAGGTTTGCTGTTGTTCTCTGAGGCAATGAGAAAGAACTGTGACTGAGGCAGCTGTTTATTTGCAGGAGGGGAGTTTCTTCTGGGAGTGTTGGGGGGTGGGGGTTAATGAAATGAGATAGGAAAATGTTCTTGGCAGTCACCTTAGAGACTGTTTCTTTATTTCTCCAATGAGTTCTTAACAAATGCATGCTTAAACTAGACAAGGTTGTCTGTGTTCAGCAAGTATGTTAGTCAATACACAAACTACAGTAGGAATTATTGCTGGCAGAAGATCCTTAAGAAATCAAGAAAATGGGATCATTATCATCATGGCTGAGTTTAGAAAGGAAGTGATAGTGATCAGAGGAAACACTGAGTAGTCCGTCCAAAGTAATAATAGAATGGCCACTGCAATTATTATCCAAGGACACATGTAATGCAAATTTATGAATATAAGACTGGCTGATGAGGCAGATTCAAAATGACTAGTTTTGTTCCTTCCTACTTTGCTATATTAGAGAATTTTAAGTACTTAAAAAAGAATGCTTGGATGAGAGAATACAATGTATTCTCTTGACACTGCCATGTGGCTATTTCAGACTCTGCATGCTTTTGAAAACAGGCAAAGGGGGATTAATACATTGCCTGGATGATTAATCTTTATAATCAAGTGAAAATGGAATATCTTACAATGTTTAGGAAAGAATACTATCTGTTGAGCTCAGGAGATCGAAAGTAATTCTTTTGAGTGTTTATAAGCTTCACAAGTTGTAGAAATTGGGTCCGTAGCAGTTATGTCCTTGTTTTCTTCCCTCTTTGCCAAATTATGTATTTATATATTTATGTATGCTAATTTACCTTTTTTCAGCTCCTCTTCCCTTAGCTAATTTGTGTGGGATGTACTGCATATGGATAACTTTGGAACTTATTTTCTAGATTTCTGAATGCTGAGATAGGATTATGACTTAGCAAGAAATGAACATCAGATTTTTTTGTTTTGGAATTACATATATACAACTTAAAGCAAATGTATTCTTATGGTCATAATTTCAATTTAATTAGGACTTAAATAGAAACTTATAACCATATGTTTATAAAACGGTAAATGAATCTAAGTAATATCAAACAAAATTTATTGGTTTATTGTTAATATTTATTAGCTTAAAATAAGCCGTAGCATCTAGTTTATAACTTAGTCCTCATTGTTATTCTAGAGTTTCCTTTTATGCACATTGACCACCAAAAAATCTTTTATACACATTGATCACTAAAAATAATAAATAAGGACTAAAGTTTTATTAAAATATTAGACTCTGAAGAATGTGAAGCAAAGTATACAAATTTCCAGGCCTCTAGCATTCAAGTACTACTGGTTGATGCCAATTATTTTAAAACCAGAAAGAACAGTGCTCATAAAAGAGATGAAATTATATTCCAGAGATGCTTACCACCACAAAATTTTATCACTGAATAGCAAAGAAACCTGGGCACATGTTCAGTGATATAACTCCCCTGAGTTGCTGAATAATAGAACTACTCTACACTAATTCAAGTCATTGTAAGCGACTTTTATAATACAGTTTTCTGATTGGGTTTCTGAAGAGTTTTATTTTTATTGCTGTTGAAAAAAAAATTCATTCATAAACACACAAGTAAATGTACATACTACTTCTAAATTCTTCTATAGTTCAGTATTGTTTCCATAATTTTATTTGTAGTTTAATGCACTTTAGTTATTTGAAAGGAAAACACACACATGTATGCTCACCCTCTTCCAGAATTGTAGATATAATACATCTAGTCATAAAACAAGCATTAGGCTGTTTTATCTAAATAGCATATGACAGCAAAAAGTTACTTAAAATATAGTGTATTTTATCAAATAGCAAAAGGCCCATTGATGGCTGTTTCCTAGACTCATAATGCAATGTCTCAATAATAACAAGTTCTCTATGAGTTTCTAGACATTGATTTGGTAATTCATAGGTCACCATACCCCCAAGAATCAGAGAAGCTAAGAAATAACGTTCAGGGAGCAGGGGGATACTTCAGTTATTAAAGTGCTTAACCTGCATGGGACTGACCTATGTTTGATCCCTGGAAACTTAAATGGTCCCCCAAATCCTGCAAAAGTGATACCTGAGTATAGAGCCAGGAGTAAGCCCTGAACACAGATGGGAGGGCCCCCAAAGCCAGAAATAAGTGAATTACTTAAATGGTAATGTTGGAAGGGAAAAAGAAGAGTCAACACCTCTGAGTACTACAATGTAATTGGAAAGAAAAATCTTTCACATGACTCTTCAAAAAATTTGGTGGTCAGAGAGATAGTACAGTGGATAGGACACGTCTTTGTTCAATCCCCGACATACTATATCATTGTTGGAGCACTGCTAGAAGCGATTCCTGGGTGCAGAGCCAGAAGTAAGCCTTAAGCATTGCCAGATATAACCTAATGGCGGTGGGGAGGACAGATGAGATAATGTAAGGGGTTTCAGTGAATTCTACTGCCTGGGGAAGGCTTGGCTTTATCCTCTGATCACGTGGTTCCTGGACTCATTCAGGGAGCAACTCCCGAGTTGGGAGATTTCTCCAAAATCCTAGTTGGAATTTCTCCATGCTGGGAGAAATCTCTGAATCTTTGAGTATTGCCATATGTGGCCCAAAACAAAACAAAACAAAAAATTAAAAATAAATCAAAAGGACAAAGCAAACAAATCTCTAAGAAACTACCCCTTGGTTCTTTCTTTTTGTCTATTGAGTCACCGTGAGAAACAGTTATAAGGCTGTTCGTGATTGGGTTTCAGTCAGATAATGTTCAACATTCCTCCCTCCACCGGTGTACATTTACTACCATCAATATCCACAGTTTTCTTCCTGTCACCCCCAGAATCCACACAACCTACCTTTATTACAGGGAGCTTTCTTTCTCTCTCTCTCCATTTGAACATGATGGTTTGCAATACAGGTACTGAGAAGTTATGTTTGTCCCTTTACCTACTTTCACCATGCAGTTCTTATTCAGAGTACTAATTATCTTTGTCATAGTGGTCTCTTCTCTATCACAACTGCCTTCTCTCCCAGCACTTGAAGCAGGCTTCCAAACACAGACCAATACTTTTGGCACTTCTTCCTACTGTCCTTGGGTCACTGTCACTGTCATCCCATTGCTCATCAATTTGTTCTAGTGGGCACCAGTAACATCTCTCATTTAGAGACTTATTGCTACTGTTTTTGGCATATCCAATACGCATGGGTAGCTTGCCAGGCTCTGCTGTGTGGGCTCCATACTCTCAGTAGCTTTGCCAGGTTCTCCGAGAGGGGCTGAGGAATCGAATACGGGTTGGCCACATGAAAGGCGAAAGCCCAATAGCTGTGATTTCGATCCAGCCCTGTCTTTGGGTATGAATCTCATATTATGTTTTATACATTCCAATAATGAGAGCGATTTGACTCTTACTCATTTCACTCAGCATGATACTCTGCATATCCATCCATTTATACACAAATTTTATGACTTCATTTTCATAACAGCTGCATAGTACTTCATTGTGTACATGTACCATAGTCTTTTTAGCCAGTCATCTGTTCTCAGACATTCAGGGTTTTTCCCAGATTCTTCTATTATTAATAGCACTGCAATAAACATTAAAATACAGATGGCAATTCTGCTATGTGCTTTTGGGCCCGCAGTGTATATTCCCAGAAGTGGTAATGCTGGGTCTTATGGAAGCTCCATATCTAGCTTTTTGAGTAATGTCCATACTGTTTTCCAAAAAGGCTGCAGCAGTCAGCATTGCCACCAGCAATGAAGGAGAGTCGCTTTCTCCCCCATCCATGCCAGCATGAGTTGTTCTTATTCATTTTGATGTGTGCCAGTCTCTGTGGTGAAAAAGCTATATTTTGATTTGCATGTCTCTGATGATGACCCCCCGGTTTTTATGAAAAAGTGCTACATGTTGTGCCTTTAATTCCATCTTCAATGATCAAGAATAAATGACAGCTGTTAGAAAAGATGAAGTCATGAAATTTGCGTATAAGTGGATCAACATAGAAAGTATCATGTCAAGTGAAATAAGTCAGAAAGAGAGAGACAGACATAGAAAGATCGCATTAAGGTGTGGAATATAAAATAACAGAAGGGAGACTAACACCCAAGAGTAGTAGGTCAGTCCCACAGCTTGGAAACTGGCCTCACATGCTGGGGGAAAAGGCAGCTGAGATAGAGAAGGGAACACCAAGTAGAGGATGTTGGGAGGACCCATTTGGGTTGAAAGATGTGTGATGAAAGTAGACTATAGACCGAACATGATGGCCACTCAATACCTCTGTTGCAAACTAGGACACCCAAAAGGAGAGAGAACAAAAGGGAATGCCCTGCCACAGAGGCAGGGTGGGGTGGTGGGAGGGATACTGGGAATATTGGTGGAGCAGAATGGGCACTGGTGGATGGATGGATAAACAATCACTGTATGACTGAAATGCAAACACAATGTTTGTAACAGTACCTCACGGTGATTCACTGTCACTGTCACTGTCATCCCATTGTTCATCAATTTGCTCGAGTGGGCACCAGTAACATCTCCATTTTGAGACTTGTTGTTACTGTTTTAGGCATATTGAATATGCCACAGGTAGCTTGCCAGGCTCTGCCATGCAGGCAAGATACTCTCGGTAGCTTGCCAGGCTCTCCGAGAGGCGTGGAGGAATCGAACCCGGGTTGGCAATGTGCAAGGCAAATGCCCTTCTGCTGTGCTATCGCTCCAACCCCATAATGATTCACTAATAAATTTTTTTTTTTAAAAAAAGAAATGAGATTGTGACACTTGTATTTGAGGAAACTGTAGTTGTCTTCAGGACAGAGAGTACCTTTAGGAAAAACGAGGTTTCTACTACCTAACTCAGTGAACATTTGGCAATGTATCAAAATATATCTGGTGGGTCCAGCTGCAGAGGCTTGCTACTAATTCAGTGGATGAAAGTCAGAGATGCTGTTGGCTAGAGGAAAATAATGGTCTGTCTTCAAATAGTCATAGTATCAAGGTTGAGAAAGCCTTTGAAAGATGTTTCAAATCTTCCCTGATTTGACTCATTCTGATAGGTGAAAAAAAATCAAGGTTCTAGGATCAGGAAATCAACAGTTCCTCCCACAGGGGAAAATAACCTACTCTATCAGCTTTCAAACTTTATAAACACTAGAGTTGCCTCATTTGATGGTCATTCCCCTTTCCAGACATTGTGATTTGGTAATTACATGGGGGAGTCTATAAAATATGGATTATTAGCAAGATTCCATCTGATGCGTATGCTATTGGTTAGGCAGCATGCATTAAGATCATTTTTTCCATTATGTCCTCAGGTGATGGTGTTTAAGCATTCATCACATTGTGACATTGGATATTTAATGTCACCTTTCTGGGATTTTGCTTTGTCATTGGTAAACTAAGGAATGTAGAAAAGGTATTTTGCTTTAGATTTAATGAACTCCTCTATGACAGGATTTCCTGTTAGACTATTACTTTTGTTCCCTGTTCTTTTATTAAGCATCTAGTATGCTTAATTAAAAAAATCCCCAAAAATGGAAGTTTGAGATACATTGAGTTAATTACATACATATCAATTGAAAAATATTCCAAGTAAAAAAACAATACCATTTAACCTCAATGTCAGGAGATGTAGTTTAAGTTAAGTGTCTGAATGTCTAGTGAAACATATATTACAATATATCCTTTGGTCAGAAGCTACCAAAATACTTGAATAGATGATTTACTAATTAGCAGCATAATTCTTCATGGATTGATTATGATAAAATGATAATAAAGTAACACTGTAGCACTGTCATCCAGTTGTTCGTCAATTTACTCATGTGGGCACCAATAATGCCTCCATTGTGAGACTTGTTACTGTTTTTGGCATACCAAATACACCACAGGTAGCTTGCCAGACTCTGCTGTGTGGACGGGATACTCTCAGTAGCTTGCCGGGCTCTCCAAGAGGGACGGACGAATTGAACCCCGGTTGGCCAAGTGCAAGGCAAAGCCCTAACTGCTGTGCTATCACTCCAGTCCAAAGTGATAAAATACATTTTTTTTTTGCTTTTTGGGTCACACCTGGCAATGCACAGGGGTTACTCCTGGCTCGTGCACTCAGGAATTACTCCTGGCAGTACTCAGGGTACCATATGGGATGCTGGTAATCGAACCCGGGTCACCCACATGCAAGGCAAATGCCTACCCGCTGTGCTATCGCTCCAGCCCCTAAAATACAATTCTCAATTATTCATAAGAAAATGATTACAAAGCTCAAGAAAACCAACAAAGAAATACCAATTAAAATATGCTTGAGGGGAGCCAGAGAGATAATACATGGGGTACGGAGCTCAGCTTGCTTGCTGCTGATCCCGCTTTGATCGCCAGCACTGTACATAGTCCCCAGAGCATCACCTGGTGTGATGCCTGAGCACAGAGCCAGTAGTAAGTCATGGACATTGTCAGATATGGTTCAAACATCTCTTCTCCCTATCCCACTACCATCCCTTCCCCAGAGATACATTTATGCTTTAACTAGGATAAAATAAAGAAAACTCTGAATGTTGATGATTAGTTGGTGATTAGGAAAACACCTGGAATCACAATTAATGCAACTTAGAAAATTGAACACAGGAAGGAGAACAGAACCAAATAAGGCAGACAAATCAAGTAAGAAAATCTACATAAAACTACCTGCAGTCCTCTTCTTTCCAAAAAAGTGATGTTTTCTGAAATAATCTTTCTCTCCTTTTGTTAACCTCTCCTTATCTTAACCTCTTTCTGATTATAAAATTGTGTGCTACCCTTTGCAGAATACTTCTGCTAGTTAAAAGGAAGGCTCTCTGATTCATAAGTTGTTTCATGAAGCCAGTTGTATCCCTAAATGCACAAAAGACATTTTTAAAAAACTTACTTATATATATTTTAGGGTCTTATTTATTTATGTTTTTTTGTGAATCACCATGAGATATAGTTATAGACTTACAAACTTTTGTGTTAACCTTTCAGTCATACAATGATCGAGTACCCATCCCTTCACCAATGCCCATTCTCTACCACCAATGTTCCCAGTATCGCTCCCATCACCCCCACCCCATTTCCCACCACCCACACCCCTGCCTCTGTAGCAGGGCATTCCCTTTTACTCTCTGTCTCCTTCTGGGTGTTGTGGTTTGCAATAGTACTAAGTGGTCATCATGCTCGGTCTATAGTCTACTTTCAGCACACATCTTCCATTCCCATCTGGTCCTCCAAGCATCCTTTACTTGGTGTCCCCTTCTCTATCTGAGCTGCCTTTTCCCCCAGCACATGAGGGTGGCTTCCAAGCTGTGGAGGAATCCTCCTGGTCCTTCTCTCTACTCTTCAAGGGTGTTATTCTCCCATTATCTTACTTTACACTCCACAAGTGAGTTCAGTCCTTCTGTGTCTGCCCCCTCTCTTTCTGACTCATTTCACCTAGCATGATACTCTCCATGTTGGTCCACTTATAAGCAAATATGAAAGTAATTTTTAAAAACAGAAATGGATATACTACACAGATAATCACTTAGATACAAACAAAAAATAATAGATGCATAGGAAAGCAATTAAGAATAGAGCAGTTACCAAACTTGAACTATAATATAAAATATACCAAAATGGTAAATTGGACAAATAAAATAGTAGTTTTAGGGTGACGTTGCTTTAGTTATCACATATAATTATATGCATAAAAACAACAAAGTAGAAAATATCTGCAAGGACTAAGTATATCTTTGGATGTCCTTGGACTGAAAAAAAATGGCTGGTGATTACTGAAGATACCTAGAGGGTGCTTCACACAAAAATCTTCTGATTTTATGACTATAACAACTCACCTGAGTAAGCAGTATTATTTACATTTTACAGATAAAAGCATTAACATTCAGAGAGGTGAGGTAACCATCTCAATTATGTCTGCCTTAAAATCTCTGCTGTTACTCTGTGTTTTTGTGTTGTCTTTGTATGGTGATAATTAGCATAACATCAATGAATAGTATTTGTGAGTAGCAAATGCTTTGCTAAGCAAATTTTATGCATTGTACCATTTAATTCCCAATATAATGCATGATCCATTCACATTTGAAGATAACATAGAGAAATTGGGTTGAAATTCACCGAAATCTTAAACCCAGGTTTGCAAGGTTTTAAAGCTTACAAATAATCTTTCTACATCTTTTGTCTTTAAACTTATTTTCTTTTAAAAATAGGAGAGGGGAGTAAGGAGAAATACAAAGTCAAAACAAAGCATCCTCTAATTGTTTAAATATTAGAATTAGAGAGGCATTTGTCCCTTTTTTTACAGACTAAGTAACTAGTGCTGAGGGGCTTCTGGCAATGCTTTGAGGGTCATGCAATGCAGGGAATCCAATGTAGACCTCCTGTGTGTCAAGCCGGAGCCCTCTGAGCAGTCTCACAGCCCTACTGCAGGGATTCTTCATCTGAAAGGATTTTGCCCTGGGGAGTATTGATCAATGTCCAGGAACATTTTGTTGCTGTTGTAATAACTTGTGGGTTAGCATTGTTTTCTCTAAGGTAGAGGACAGGAATGCTCTAAACATCCTATAATGCAAACAGAACAACCCCCCAAACAAAGAATTATCTAACCTAAAATGCCAATAAGGAGAGGGTAAGATACCACTCTAGAATGTATGTTTGAGGGCCAACAGAGATATCTCAAAGGGCTGAGCTGGTGCTGGCGCTGCACTGTCTCTGAGCACCACCAGCAGTGACCCCAGGGCATGGAATCAGGTATAATCACCACGTACTACCAGGTGTGGCCAAAAAACAACAAGAAGAATGGATGTTTGAAAGTGAAATTGTTTGGTCACAAAAAAATGGAAAATTCACATGTATTGGATACTTTCTGTCATGTACAATTTCAACTTTTTTCCTCTATGAAGAAAGAGAATTTAAATTTGTTGGAATCCAAGGGTCAACTTGAATGGAACTTCTGTCACCTTCACTGTCATCTCGTTGCTCATCGATTTGCTCATGCGGGCACGAGTAACATCTCCATTTTGAGATTTGTTGTTCCTGTTTTTGACACATTGAATACGCCACGGGTAGCTTGCCAGGCTCTGCCATGCGGGTGGAATACTCTCGGTAGCTTGCCCCTCTCCAAGAGGGGTGGATAATAGAACCCGGGTTGGCTGCGTGCAAGGCAAATGCCCTACCATTATTTGTTATAATTTTTCATTAGTTTATTTTTTGGTGTTTGGGTAATGGCTGGTGGTGCTTGAAGTCTCTCCTGGCTAGGTGCTTGCAGATTGAATCCAGGGGAATAAAATGGAGGGTGTAGAGGGGGACATCATTCTGATGTCATGATGGCATTGAAACTTTCTAGTAGAGAGTGAAGTAAAACGTTTACACATGATATACACCCCCAAAACCAAAAGAGCAAAAAGAAGAAAATATCTCTCCACAACTCTAGAGAAAACTTTTTTTTTCTACTTACAGAGCTCAATAATTTTTATAGCAGCATACTGTGTAATAGTGAGATAACAATAATAGCAGCAACCATAGCAAGCTGGAAGCAAACACCCAAATGAAGTAGTTAAGTGCTGTAAATTGCTCATGAACTAAGTATTGGACTAATAAAAATCCACAAATACATGTATTTAATTTATATATTTTGCATATGCATCAACCACTCAACAATATATTTAGTATTACAAATACATGAGGTAAAATTTGAGAAAAATCATAAAGAAAACAGGATTTTTAGCTCTAAATGAAGAAGACTCAAACAATTACACATGTGTACATAGATAAATTATAAATTAAATGATCACTATAATTTTTATGCTGGTTTGTGGAGACACAAGTATTTCTAATTTGTTATATTGTTGGAGACACACCCAAAAGTTCTCTGGGGCCATGCCTGACTCTCTTCCAGGGTTTAAACCTAGAGGTGTTTGCTGACTATATAAAATACATCTTATAGTCTAGTTCTCCCTCTCGGAGAACCTGGCAAACTACCATGAGCTTCCTGCCCACATGGGAAAGCCTGGCAAGCTTCCCATGGCATATTCATATGCCAAAAACAGTAACAATGATAGGTCTCATTCTCCTGACCCTGAGAGCGCCTCTAATGCAGCATCATTGGGAACGACGAGTAAAGAGAGGCTATTTTCATTTTTTAATGAGTACGATTTTTTTTAGTGAGATAGTTACAGACTTACAAACTTTCATGATTACATATCAGTCATACAACAATCGAGGACCCATCCTTCCTCCACCAGTGCCTATTCTCCACCACCAATGTTCCCAGTATCCCTCCCGCCACCCTCCATCCCCCTCCCGCCTCTATGGCAGACACATTCCCTTTTACTCTCTCTCTCTCCTTTTGGGTGTTGTAGTTCACAATACAGGTACTAAGTGGCCATCATGTTACCTTGATCTTTAAATTTCCATCCTCCTCTCTGAAATTTAAAGACTAATTGTAAAACAGAATTTTTATCAAATTTGCTGATTGTTTAGTCTCCAAAATTAGAAAGAAATAGAAAGTGGATACTAAAATGTATTGAGAAGATGCATATATATTTTTAAATGCACTAAAGGGGTTCAAAATATGCATGTAGAAGCTCCAGATATTGGATCCTCGGCTCTACACTGCACCCAGAATGGCACCAGGAGCAAACTCAGTAACTCCCAAAGGCCCCCACTAACTATAAATCTATGGTTTTGATAACAATGAACTAATAAAAAAGTAACATAATCACAGAAGTAAAACCACTGGCTGGCATGCATTCTGTGAATACCAAATGTTAAGACTTCTGCTATAAGAACACCAAACATAGACAACATAACCTGAGGGGGGAAAAAAAAAGAGTATGAGAGGCATTGCACCCTCTGATTTTAAGTTATACTATGTAAAACTATAGTGACCCAAATTTTGTGCTACAGATTTGAGACAGATGCTCATATTAATAAACTTGAAATGAAAGCCTCGCAATAAAGTTTCAGATGCATAGATCAATTTCAACAAAAAACTCAGCATATGAATTAGGATAAAGAAAGGCTCTTCAACAAATGGTTGTGGGGAAAATGCTTAGTTACTTGCAAAATAATGCAAACTAAAATGCTAATTAAAACGTCTCATTCATACCAGTGAGAATCGCATGAAAAATAATATCCAGAAAGTTAGGAGAGATAGTACAAATGATCCAACTCTGTTCTCTTCTTTCTTATGTTAATAAAACAACCTCCTTTTAAATAAAAACATAAAAGAGTTCCACATTTTGAGGGTAGAAATTAATGGAACTTTTCTAATAATCAACATTATCATCCTACTGGGGATTGCTGTTTCTTTGATTATAATTTTATATAGATATTTTATTTTATTTTCTACGAAACAAAGGAATAAAATATGAAAGAAAACTGTATGTTTTTCAGATTTAAAAAAATTAATGAATCAGCATGAGATACAGTTACAGACTTACAAACTTTTGTACTTATGCTTCAGTCATACAATGATCGAATACCCATTCCTCCACTGGTGCCCATTCTCCACCATCAATGTTCTCAGTATCTCTCCCACCACCCCCTCCCCACTTCCCCTGCCCCGTACCCCCTGCCTCTGTGATGGTGGATTCCCTTTTAATCTCTCTCTCCTTTAGAGAGTTGTGGTCTGCAATGCAGGTATTCAGTGGCCATCATGTTCGGTCTATAGTCTACTTTTGGTACACATCTCCCATCCCAAGCAGGTTCTCCAAGCATTCTTTACTTGGTTGTCCCTTCTGTATCTGAGCTGCCTTTACCCCGAGCATGTGAGGCCGGCTTCAAAGCCATGGAACAATCCTCCTGGTCCTTATCTCTACTATTTTTGGGTGTTAATCTCCCATTTTGTTACTTTATATTCCACAGATGAATGTGTCTTCCTGTGTCTGTCCTTCTCTTTCTGACTTACTTCACTCAGCATCATACTCTTTATGATAGTCCTCTTATGTGCAAATTTCATGACTTCATCTTTTCTAACAGTTGCATAGTATTCCATTGTGTAGACTTACCAAAGTTTCTTTAACCAGTCATTTGTTCTTGGGCACTAGGGTCTTTTCCAGATTCTGGCTATTGTAAATAGTGCTGCAATTAACATACGAGTGCTGATGTCATTTCTACTACACTTTTTTGCATCTCCAGGGTATATTCCCAAAAGTGGTATTGCTGGGTCAAATGGCAGCTCAATTTCTACTTTTTTGAAAAACGTCCATACTGCTTTCCAAAAGGGCTGAACCAGCCAGAATTCCCACCAGCAGTGAAGGAGAGTCCCTTTTTCACCACATCCACTGTAACTATATCTTTTAAAATATGTCATTATATGGTTTTTAAACACTATAGCTTTATTGGGTCTGAGAGGTAGAGCAGCAGGCAAGACACTTGCTTTGTACTTGACCAACTAGGGTTTGATTCCAGAAATCCCATATGGTCCCCCAAGCCCCTCCAGGAGTGATACCTACACAAAGAGCTAAGAGCAAGCCCTGAGTGGTATTGGGTGTACCTCTCCCCCATAGAAGAATAGCTTTATTTGAGGAGAATTATAGAGGTCTTTGCCCAAGAGTTAACTTCATTAATCTATCCCAGTTTCTTTAGCATATAAGATGACTTCTCAAACTTCACCACTGGTCATGAGGAAGGGTAACTTAGCTTCAGATGTGATTTGTGATTTGTAAAGAATATTTTCATGCTAGTTCTTCAATCCCACACCTATAAAATGATTACACCTGTCACATGCAGCCTTGAGATTATAAAATGAATACCACTCCCCACCTTGCCAGTCATCTTTCTGAAAAAAAAAAAAAAGATGACCCATTTTAAGAAGTAGGCATGCACAAGCTCATTAGCCTTAGGGCAGAGACTGATCATTTGGTAAGGCTTTCTCATCCTTACAAACACAGTATCACAGAATTAGATGTGTATGTGAAGAGAGACTCACTTTAAATAAAAAAAAAAACACAAAAAACAGCAAAAGCAAAATACAGGGTTTGATGCAATGCTTTAGTGATTAAAATGCTGTGTCACTTTCACACCTGTGCGGTATTTTAAGAAGATCCTCTGAGTCTGTGAGGCTGGCATAACAACGGCAACTCAGGCAGGCAAAAGGCAAGTTTCTAAGCAAGCTTTATTCACTGAAAAGTCAAAATTGATGGCTGCCACAGAACTTTACATGTTCTTGAAATTTTTGGTATTTTTTATTGTGGTGGAAGTTACATTGATAGACATTAATTTGACATACATTACAATTTAGTGTTTCTTTGTATGGGAACCTATATTTCAAAATTTTGATATTCAAAGGAAATAAATCACAGCTGTCCTTGTCTACTGAGAACACATACCCCTCTGACAAAAACATGAAGACAGTCAGCATGCACACTAATATACATTTAGGACTTTGTGTAGTTATGAGACTTCTTTCTTTCTTTCTTTCTTTCTTTCTTTCTTTCTTTCTTTCTTTCTTTCTTTCTTTCTTTCTTTCTTTCTTTCTTTCTTTCTTTCTTTCTTTCTTTCTTTCTTTCTTTCTCTCTCTCTCTCTTTCTTTCTTTCCCATATTTTCTCCTCCCTCCCTCCCTCCCTCCCTTCCTCCCTCCCTTCCTTCCTTCCTTCCTTCCTTCCTTCCTTCCTTCCTTCCTTCCTTCCTTCCTTCCTTCCTTCCTTCCTTCCTTCCTTCCTTCCTTCCTTCCTTCCTTCCTTCCTTCCTTCCTTCCTTCCTTCCTTCCTTCCTTCCTTCCTTCCCACACAGAAGGGCTCAGGACTTAATCCTAGCTCTGCACTCAGGGACCATTCTTGGAAGTGTTCAGAGGCCTTATGGGCTGCCATGGATTGAACCAAGTGAACTACTCTCTGTACTATCATTCTACCCCCACAACTTTCTTCTCTGACAAATATCTATTAGCAATTCTGTCTTACTCTTCAAACAAGACACTAGAATCTGTGTTTTCCTTAATCAAATCCATCATAGGACTGTATCTGCAAGTTCAATGATTTTTTTCAATGCTTAGAATTTCCATATATGTGTACATATATTTACACATCTCTACACTGAGTTAAGCTTAAGTTCACCATCATATTAACTATGCAAATTGCATCTCCTTGCTGTTCTAAAAATAAAATGCACTGTTGTTCTCTACTCAAAATATATTTAAATATTATCACAAAGGTTAATTTCTTAAATAGTACTGTATATACTGAGAGGTAACATAGAGTTCTAGAAATCACCTTTATATGAACCTGGCAAGTTTTACATCTCTCAGGATTTAGCTCTATTTTTATTTTTATAAAACAGAAGGTTGAATGAGATGTTATAGATGTCATAAAAATCAAACTCATCTTATGAATTAGAATCTCAGTTTTATACTAGCTGGAAATATTTTTCTTATCATCTATGATTTTTACTTTTATCATTCTATGTTTGATAGAAAGATAATAATGAATGGAAAAAATATTCATTGCATGGAGTCAGAAAAGAAAATTTTCTTTCAGCACACTCGGTATGCTAGGAATGTTTTAGACTGAGGTTGTGATAAAAACATTAAAGATAAAATATTACTGATGACAAATAAAGAAATGAATTTATGACTCCCCTCACTAATATTTTAATGAAATTTCTGTAGTAGATAAGAATATATGTTATCGGAAATAGTTTGAGTATAACCACTTTAGTGGAAGAAATCTTATTTTGCAGGATTTTATAATCCTGGATTTGCAAGGGAACATGAATGATCATCAATACTACTTAAAACCAAATGCGAGTCTAGTGTCTTAAAAAAAATTCTGCCCTGATTATTTTTGCTTTTGTAATGTAAAAAGCTAAAATAAAAATCTTTGCACAGCTGTCACTTTGCATGTTAAAACCTAAGCTGTGCTTAATATTTTAAAGATAAATTTCAGAGATAGCAGTAGCAGTATTTTCTCATCATGTAAAGGCTAACTTTAATCCAAAGTTTCATTTACTTATTTACTTTAACTTGTCAGCATTAAGCAATCTTTCTCAATTTCAAACAAGGGTACACTTCTCAACCTATGAAGAGCTGATAGAATAATAGATTTGCCCTGGGAATCTACACTCCTCAGAGTCTGAAAGAAACAAAACAAGAAAAGCAAATGATAGAAGTTTAGAAAATCCAGAAAATTATGTAAAACCTGGGCACAGCCTAAAGTGTAGTGGCATACAATTTCAATGCCTACAAGGGGAAAAGATCACCTCAAAATTATCTAGAGAAATATACATAGTTTAATGTCTTCTTTAATATTGAGTAAAAGTTGAACCTTGGTAAAGGTACTTGTTTGCTTTTTTGATTTTTATCTGATAAAGGTACAAATGGATTTTATAAAATAGATAATTTCAAAGTGCATGGTGTATTGGACAGTCACCATTTAAAATAAAGTCTAACTCAATTATCTTTTTTTTAGGGGGCTGATTGATGTCTCATCTCAAGTGCTTGGGAGACCCACAGACTCCTATGGTGATATCAAGTCAAATTGATGGAACCAGATTTTTTTTTTTGCATAGTAAGAACCTGTATTACGTCTCCAGCCCTTAATTCAGTTATCTTTCTGTAACATTTCTATGTTACATGGTCTTTATAAACTTAATTTATCTAATTGTAATTTTATATTTCCTTGACAATCATGTTTTACTTTTTGAAAATTATATTTTAATGAGAAGATTAGGATATTTAATGAAAGCTATTAATTGCTGTTTATTTTTTGAACATTTACACAAAAGGGCTGAACCATGTACTGAAAATTATATAAATGATGGATGTTTTGGAGAAAAGCCAAAATCAAAACTTTTTTGTTTTTTTTTTTTTTGCTTTTTGCATCACACCCAGTGATTCTCAGGGGTTTATCCTGGCTCTGCATTCAGGAATTACTCCTGGCGGTGCTTGGGGAACCATATGGGATGCCAGGGATAGAATTCTAGTCGGCCACATGCAAGGCCGCTGAACTATCGCTCCTGCCCCTTAAAATATTTTTAAAGGGAGTTCATTTCCTTTAAAGAGAACATAGTACTGTCTATGCCATTCCCTTTTCCTGGAATAAAATGCATCTCTACATGCCCATTTTAAGAGATGGCTCTTCCCATCTCTTAAAATCCAGCCAAAATACCAACTTTTTTACTCAAGTATTTACCCAAGAATAGTTCCTCCAAACTATATATTTCATAATTTTTAAGGCACCTATTATTATGCATTGTAATTAATACTTTAAAATGTCATGACTGATTCATTTGTACTTTCATGCCCACTGAAGATTCCTTATCATGCAGGCCTAATCCAGTGTTAATATATGAGCAAAGAATGCTCTAGACTGTAAAGTTTTAACTCTGCCCTATCCAAGGTCACAGTCCTAAGTATATGATCACCTGGGCTTCATCAACACATATGGTAAAACATTCAGGGTGGATCCATTTTCTGCCTGTAATTCCTCCTCTAATTATTTTTGTACTTGCCTCATCTAATATAGTTCTTTTGTGTCTCTGGATTCTTTTCATGTAGCCTCAGATCACATCACTTTAGTTCTATGCTTGGTTTTGGCTCCCAAACTAAAGATTTTGGCAGCAACTCAAGGTGCTTAAAATGTATCCCCACGTGTGCAGCTTCAGAATGCAATGAACTGTTTTTACTTTCTAGACCTTCTCTGTTTGACACATACCTTCTGGTATAAACAGTGGCTAGAATTTACTGCATAAGCAAAGAGGACATACTCCAGAGTTCCCTCACCTTTCAAAGTCCATTAACAGCATAATGTGAGCTCTGAATTAATGCCAGGGTTCTCCCTGGCCTGCTCCCTCTGCTCACTGTGATGTAGCTGTTCTCTTCAGAGTACTGGCACCTTAGTACTACATCTACATCTCTCCAGGATCCACCCTATATCAATTTCTAGTGCTCTTAACTTGATTTTTTGTGGCAGACCACTTGAAAATACATCTTCCACTGGCTCATCAGGATTTATCAGAGGACTGGAATCAGACTCAAATGGGAAAGCATATGCCTTGCAGGTGTGAGGTGCTGAGACTGATCCCCAGTGCTTCATGCCATTGCCCTGAAGATGTCTAGGCATAAACATCATAATAAAATGATAGCAAAAAAAAATGTTAAGCAGTATTTACACCTCCTCTATCAGCAAAGCAATAAATGCTTAATCTTAGGTTATTTTTACTTTTCCATATATTTGTATATATATTATATATACACATTATATAAATATATAAATATATGTATACATATTGGATTGGAGCAGTAGCACAGCAGGTAGGGCATTTTCCTCTCACATGGCTGACCCAAGTTCAATTCCTCTGTCCCTCTTGTAGAGCCTGGCAAGCTATCGAGAGTATCCCGCCCACACGGCAGAGCCTGGCAAGCTATTCGTGGTGTATTCAGTATGCTAAAAACAGTAACAAGTCTCACAATGGAGATGCTACTGGTGACCACTCGAGAAAATCGATGAACAATGGGATGACAGTGCTACAGTGCAGTGCTATGTATACATATTCATACTTAATTACATAGGTGCATATATACATATATGTATGTAATATACATATTAATATATATGGAAATATATTTTTCCATATATAACACAAATCTAACTGTAGGGATATATAAACCTAATCACGTTTTAGAATATATATATATGTTTAAAGAATATGACTGTTCCTTAAAAATATTTCTAGGAGCTGGAGCCATAGCACAATGGGTAGGGCATTTGCATTTCATGCTACCAACCCGGGTTTGATTTCCAGCATCCCATATGGTTCCAAGCACCTCCAGGAGTGATTCCTGAGTGCATAGCCAGGAGTAACCCCTGTGCATCTCTAGGTGTGACCCAAGAAACAAATATAAGCTATGCACTCAGTAAATGCACTACCCACTGTACTTTGGTTCCAGCTCCTAGAAATATATTTTAGGAACATTCATGACTGTCACCCAGACATTACTAACTTGGTGGTTTTTTAAAATCCAATTTTATTACCTCTGAAATGTATTTTACATACTGAAAATTAATTTTCCATGTCAACTGGAAGTTAGCTTTTAAAAAGGTGAGCTACACTTAATTTTATAGATAGCCAATATGTATATGATTATTCCAAAGAGAAGAAATGAGGTGACTTCCATAGCCAAACTATTGTAAACAACCTTCTGATCAACATTTTCACATCAACATCCACTAGGGAAATTGGGAAAACTTCCTATGCATGGAATCATTTCAGAGAGCACTTGAAAAATCTGGGGCATATTACCTTGCACTGAGGTTATTACAGCTTAAATAATCAACCACCAACATATTCCTCATATTCCCATCAACATTCAGCACCATCAATCAATCATTTGCGATGCTTGATACTAAAATATAAGAAGGGACTCTAGTGTCTAATAACAGAAAATATTATTATAGGCTGCGCACATCAGTGTACATTTGAGTTTAAGCACCACAACCAAATTATTTTACCTTAGGAAAAATAATACATACAACCAGTATGCTCTGCCAGTCTCTTCTCATGGGAGAAAGAGAAAACTGTGTGTATGCAGTTTTATTAAGGGTCTTGTGAAAGAGTGAAATCTTTAAAGATCAGAAAACTTAACTAAAGATAAAGAGGAGAAAATATGTTTAAAATGCTACTAATAGACACTGGGGGATAGATATTTGTTTATTTAATACATTTGATGGAAACGTGTATGCTAAGAAATAACCAAAACAGATGAAACCAAAATTCAAGTGGATAACTTAAAATAAGATGACTGAATAAAGAAAATATAAAGGAAGGAAAACAGATGGAAAAAGGAAATAGGAAAGGAAAAAAATAACACTAGGAAAGAGAAAAACACTCCACTGCTACTACTTAGAAAACAAATCCTTTTCTGAGAGAACAGTTTTGTATAGCATTCATTTGCACCAACCAACAATTTCTGGGCAACTAGTGTGCATATCAATACAAGAATAAGTGCTAAAAATGTCAATTTATAAAAGACTAACCTTTAGAGTAGTAGAATCACTGGGAACATATAACACATAACATGAAGAGTTTGCAAATTGATCTGAACTCAGCGCTGCAGGAGCACAATCCAGCAAGCATTTAACTACCCACAGGGTTCAGCCTTCACACACTTGTGACTTGTGTATCAGGGATTGGGGAAAGAAGTAATCAAATTTGACCAGGGCTGGGAAGCCAATGAGTCATTGTAAGGAAATTAAAGTTTAGCCAATGTTCTCAAACTCATTTTTATGAACAAAATTAATTAATCAATTAATTAATTAGTTAATAAATAGAGCCAGTCACAGGTTTCTGGAAAAACTGGAACAGAGTCATAAGGTTCTCGAAGGCATCTCGGAACCAGCCCCAAATCACTCCTGTAAAGACTCAAGGCTTGAACTTGATTTTTCCCACTGTTCAACTCATTGTTCATCTAATTTTCATATTATTATACCTAATTAGCATATTAGCACATCAAATCAATATGTAACTGATTTGAAACATGATTTTCCCCTGGGAAGCAGAATAACTGAAGCCTGCTTTTCTTTATGTAGGCTAGGGATAAGCCCTCTCCTCCCCAGGATACTGGGAACATAATTCAAATGCTTCTTGGATGTGTTTCTCCCAGCTGTAATTCCTAGCATCCCAAATATATCTTTCCTCTGTTCAGCTTAATCAGTCTTTATTTTCCTGGATAACATGTTCTAGATTTAAGACCATTAATATATTGATTTTTAACATTATGGAAAACTATTTCAATTCTTAAAAATTAATTCCTTTTGAACTCAGGTATTTGTTTCAGTGGCAAAATATTTGCTTTGTATGAGGCCTCAGTGTCATACCCCAGAACCACCCAACATGTGGAGTATGGTCTTAGTAGCAGTATTGTTTGTGATCCTTGGGAACATAACTGGATGCCTCAACTAAAATTAAAGACAAAAACTAACTTCAAGATATGCATTCTTTTTTTTTGGGGGGGGGAGGTCACACCTGGTGATGCACAGGGGTTACTCCTGGCTCTGCACTCAGGAATTACCCCTGGCGGTGCTCAGGATACCATGTGGGATGCTGGGAATCAAACCTACCCGCTGTGCTATTGCTCCAGCCCCAAGATAGGCATTCTTAATCACACATCAAACAGGTGTGTTCTAGCACTATAGCTCACTAATGCAGCTGATCCCCAATAATTACAAAGACCAAAGTGAAATCTTAGGAAATTGATACAATTAAGTCTGTGATCCCTAATCATCATAAAGACAACAGAGGGGGAAAAATGTTTGCCTTAAATTCATACAAGTTATGAGCATGTAGCCACATGTGTCAATGTTCTGACATTTCCAGTGCAAAGGTTTTTACACAGAATATTAGTTTTTCCATCCACTAGCTCGAGTATATGCAGTAAATAAATTACCACTAGTTTGTCATCTTTTAAAAAAGTTATGAGAATTAAAATTGGAATTAAAATTTTTTAATGTGTTAAGATAAAAAAGTAATGTTCATCATACATTACTTTTTCTATGAAGGTTTGTGTTTAACAAATAGTTAACCATTCATTGATAGCTCAAGTGGAAAACACAGATGCTTCATTTCTCTAAATAACTTCTATTCCTGCAGAATAGCCATGTCCTCTGAGATATAAGTTCATCCAAATATAAAATGAATTACATATGGAAGCAATCACATTTTATATTTGGAACTACATGACAGAACTCTATCATGGCACAAAATACAATCTTCATCTGCCCAACTAGAATATTATTTTTTTATGCTTCAAGTTTAACAACACAAAATAATTGTGATGTTCTGAAAATTTGGCAATGTTTCATTTTCCATCATCAGTACGGGAATAGAAAGGGACCTCACTTTACTTATAATAGCTTTATAAAATTTGATCCTCTTGGCTTAGTGGATATCATCATTGGTTTCAAAAGAATCCCTAAGCACATGCAAAAAAATGCATCATTTTATCTCTAAATAGAGGTAACCATATTGCACCCTATGGTTAAATGTGTAGAGATACGGTTAAATGGACATAAAAAGCTACTTCATTCTTAGAAACTCCAGTTCAAGGCTCTGAATGAAATGCTACAAAGTCACTATCCTGTTTACTGTAGATAAATGTAGAAGCTAGAGCACAGATATGGTAGTTATGATGGGAAAGAATACTATTCAGAGCAGGGAAACAAATTCTAAACCCTGAATTTTTAGAATATATTAAAAATCACTAAATCAGGATCTGAGATTATAGGACAATGGGTAGGGCACTTACTTTGCATTCTGCTGACTCAGGTTTGATCCTCTGTACCTTATATAATCCCCTAAGCCCTCTAGGAGTGATCCCTGAGCACAGACCCAGGAGTAAATCCTGAGCACCTCCAGATGTTGCCCTCTCCAAAAAAAAAATCACTTAAATTATATGGTTTTCATTTTGGTTAAATGAGAAATGGTAGTATTGATGAGTCTATACTACACAAGAAGAAAATAAGAATATACATATAGGACAAATCTTTTCTAAACCATAGAGTATTAAAAACCCACTTTTGTGAATAATGCTTCCTTATCATAACTCAAGAATAAAATCTCATCTAAGGAAATTACTCCAGATTACTAGGAGATCCGCTTAAGTGCAGATCCCATCCAGGGTGTGTCGCTTTCTTCTTTCCTTAGCTAGTAATCCACCTAAATAGTTATAGTAAATTTACTTCTAATATTTCTAGCAATGTCATTCTGTATGAGCACAGTGAGAGATATCAAACTTAAAGTTTGGTATTCCTGAGGACATCTCACTACATATTCCATACCACAGTCCTCAGGCCAGGTTAGTCTTCCTAACCCCAGTAGGGTCCTAGTCTTGTCGTTATTTTTTGATCATGACAGCATTTGTCTATGACCATGCTCTCAACTTATAGTTGCGTATTGTGGCGCTTTGTCCTGGTCCATTTCGATGCCAGAGTAGCTCACAGCTTGCCCTAGGTCCATTGAGTCCCTCATCGGAACCTTGCTTTTGGGGTGCTAGGAACTAAGGGCAAGTGAGTCGAGAAAGCAGATGCCCAGGAGTAAATATTATTCAGAGTTAATCAACTCCCAAGTTACAAGAGCATGATATTAACTGTCTTCCTGTGTCCATACAGGAAGGACATTGCTTTAAGGTAAACTAAGTTTCCTGAGGCAAGGCTGAAAGGACATACCCAATGTTATCCTATGATATATGATAACTACTTACAAGAAATTGCTTTTGTGACTTCGACAATTAACATGTAACTAAAGGTGGCTTGGAAAACAGTATAAACTGTCTCTCATTTATGGTATTTAATTTACCTCAGCATTTCAAAATATGTTTGGACCCAGCTAGCTAAGGGATAATATTCTCTCTTTTCTCTGTCTCTGTCTCTGTCTCTCTCCTTCTCTCCCTTTCACTCTGTGTCTCTGTCTCTCTCTTTTATATACACACAAACACACACATACTCTCACTGTTTTAAGTTCCCTTTAATCATTCTAAACCAACATTTCCTATTGCTACCTGTTCAAATTGGTTGGTCATCAATGGCTACATAGCTCTAAGTCTTCATTAATTATTTTGTCAGTTTTGAGAAATGATAACACTTGCCAGAGTTAGAACTGAAATGTGTGTTCATTATCTCAGTATCTATGTTCTTTGCAATGTCCATGACAGTTATTAAAAGCTGTTAACATGACAATACTAATTTTTCAGCTCAATAAACAACTATTAAAATGTCAAAATATGTAAAGAATTTGTCTTTATTTAAACTCAAAATTATCTTCTTCACTTGCCTCTAGATATGAAACTATTTTAAAAGGGAATTTACTACTTCCAGGAAATTACTAAGTATTTTATCTAAAAATTAAAATATAAAATTTATAAAATATAAAAATATAATTGCTCATTATAAGGCAAACAATTTTGAAAGTCTAACTACATTTTGAAAACACATACTGAAACAAGTTATCAGATATAATATTCATATAAGAATATTATTATAAACTGTATTATAATATAAAATGTATGCATGAAAGAATAGAAGTAATCGATAGGTCTAAGATGAATGTAGAAGTGTTAGATATACTGCAGTATTCTTTATAGCCTATTTTTTTCTAATGAAAACTTTTCTTTCCCAATGATTGGAGGCTCTTTCAGGGTCATGGGAATGAGACCTATCGTTACTGTTTTTGGCATATTGAAAATATGCCAGGGGTAGCTTGCCCTGTGCGGGCGGGATACTCTCAGTAGCTTGCCGGGTTCTCCGAGAGGTAGATAGATAGATAGATAGATAGATAGATAGATAGATAGATAGATAGATAGATGGAATATAGTCGGATATGACTGTGAGTGACAGTGAGTGATTCTTCAAATTGTCCTGCCCTGAAGTTTCCTATACATATGAGTTAATCAGGATTCTGTCATGAAAGAACTTATTTCTTTCATATGTAGGTATTTTTTACAATTCTAAATTATCTTACACTTTAAAAAAATTGTATTTATAAGACCAATGTGTTAAAAATTGCACTACAGTCACTTTTGTAAGTCTCTCATAGTGAGTGTGATCACTATTTTTAAGAGCTTCTCAGAATATAGTAAAATAGATTTTTATCAGTGTCAAACCAAAAATAAATGAGAATAATTTATGACTTTGGAAATAAAAATCAGTGAAACAAATATAGGTTCTTATTTCTGTGGTAAACAATACTTAGTGTGTTTGTCTGGGAACAACTTGGACTCCAGGGAAAGTAATATAATTCGTCAAGTCAGGGACAACAGAAGCTCAAGATTCACGCTTGAGTCAGGCCTGAGATAAAGCCACCCACACAGACCATAGATCCAGAGTCATATGACAAAGCTTATCAGGAGAGGAAATGGTTAAGAGGTTGGGCGCATGTGCTTATGTGCGCTAGAGGAACAGGTGATGGAAGTGGATTGTTAGGACTAGGAATAAGCTGCTGGAGCACTGTCCTTAATGCTCTAAGGCAAAGGCAAAGTTGAAGTATTGCTGACACCCAAAAATGTTTTGTTTCCTACATCTTAAACTATCAGCTACTGGCAATCAATGCCGTTACTCTACATATTCTTAGAGATATCAGGTTTCCCTGGTAATTGCTTGGTTTCCAGAGACCTTTAGTGGTCAAGGGCTTGCACCAGGAAGAATTCCAACAACTTAGATTAGACAAATTAACCTAGATTCTTGCTCTAAGATCTATTGCTCCTGTAACCCAAGAGTTGAAAGCTCCTGAAAATCTTCTTTATGAAAATAACACTAGTAATAAGCCTTAAATAGACTCACTTCAAAACCCTAATTTTTCTGTTCATGCTTACTAAAACATGGTGTCTTGATCTACATCCAAGCTCAGTCATTTCAGTGGCTTGCGAGATTGTTGATAAAATTATTTAGCCCTGACCCTCATTTGACATTAATGAGCTCATTTCCTATTCTGAGATATAATAGTGGTAGACTGTGCTATTTTAGATAGAAAAGATGGCTTTGTTTAGCAACAGGTTTTGACTTATAAGAGCTCTCTTACCATTTCTAGAGAGATAAGCTATGAATAAGTATCATATGTCCTCTTGATCATAATGGTAGTATGTTCCTCACATTGGTGCATAGATTTTCTGAACATGTGTAGTGAGACAATTACTTACATTATGTTCTCTAACATACTGAAAACACATCGCTATACTTTGATTTCTACTAAAAAGCTGTTAAGATAGATCAGCATCATTTTTCTATGTTTGTCACTTTATTCTTGAACAGTTCTCTGAAATAGTACCTGGCTCCATAGCAAGAATATATAGAGAAATCATAAGCTATCTTGAATTTCACATGGAAGAAAGTGAAATATTACTGACAATTTTACTGCACTATGAGAAGATTGAAAATAGAATTGCAACAATGATAAGAAAACAATAAATTGTTCAGTTTCTGGTTGGGGTTCTTTCTCGCCTTTGTGGTCCCATGGATAATCACTTTGAATGAGAGTTCTGAAAAAGTATTCTGGAAGAATGATTGAATTAAATTGGATCTTCAGGCTGACATGGCAATGTTTTTGCAAATATGAGTAAGTGCTCTGTTCTCAACCAAAGAATGAATCCTTGTGATGACTGAGTGTGGTGAAGTGAGGAGGAAAATGAAGAAATGAAGAGGAGGTGACATCAAATAGTGCTAGAATATTTCCTAGCCATATCATTAGACCTTTACCAATAAAACAAAAAGTCTGTTAGCTGTATCCTGATTGTACAAAATGCTTTTTCTCAGGTTATAATTGCTGCTTTAAGAAATTTCTTTGGAGAAAAAAACTTGGCATGCCCCATGTCCAAAACCTGATGTTAAAAAGAGACAGTATATAAAAATTTGAATTTTGTATTACTAATTGATTCAAAAATAGTTATTGAATGGCCATTCCAGGTATTGTTAGCCTTCATAAAGTAAAAGGTTTTAATAGTCAAGTAGAAAAGGTGGCTATCTACAAATAAATATTGACATTATTTTGTTCATCTTTGGACACCTCTATATTAAGGAACTTGTCTTTATTAAACTGTAATTATTTGCTGTTCCTTTTATTTATAGTTTGGCTGTCATGTTGGTTTTTTTTAATCCATTTGAGATGAAAATCTCAAAGGCTTGACTTTATAAAATGAGATTACTACTTTTATTTGGTGGAGATGGGTAATTCTACCTCCCTTAACCACTCTCCCTACAGTCTTCCACCTTTTGATAACAATGAGTACTCATGAGAAGCCCATACTTCATAATGGTCCATCTGTTTAAATTTTCTCATCAGTAGCTAAAATTGTGCAAGGATTTGTTGGTTGGTTATTTTTATTCACAGTCACATTAATGCAAGCCCTAAAGTAATCAGCTTGTATTATGTGGCCTTTCATGCAGGGTGCACAGATTTGCAGCTTGTTTGGTTTATCTAAGCTCATGCTTGTGAAACAGCTGTTAGGCATTTAGTTAATAAAATCCTCTTCCTCAGGAGAACTGAGCTTCGTCCATTCACAGAGATACACATGTAGCCTATAGTTTACCACAGAAGCATCTTTAAGTCACTATTTTTGGTAATAAAGTGAGCTCAAGAATTTCAGCAGACAATTTATCTAAATCTGAGTAAATAAAGAATGACAAAAATTTGATCACTATATTTTCATTTCCTTGAAGGATGTGTTAACACTATATAATATTTTAAAATACATCAAATTGGCTTCAAGTGTTAAATAAATGATTGTTGTATATACTTAAATTATTCAGCCTATCTTTTGTTCGGTGCCTCTATTTGACTTTTGGGAGGAGTGAGTCTTATCTATCTCTTTCAAATATTCAATAAATGAAAATATATGAGATTAAACCTTTTCCCATTTGATTGTGCCTCTGCCAAAAGATGATATCAATGAAAACTCATTCAAATACCTCATTAAAATTCAGTCCCTAGATGAGCAAACTTAATTGGCATAAAGTTAAGATACATAATTATTTAAATTATGAACACATCTAGAAACAGAGATTATGATGAAAATGATCTATTTACATTGCATCATCCCATTGTGTTGAAAGTCACATTAGAAGTCAGTATTGTGTATCACTGATAAAAAGGAAATAAAATATTAAATTATACATTTAGAGAATATTTAAGACAAAAGTTTTACTTAAGATATAGTAGATATTCATGGGTTTATTTGAATGAAAAAGCAGTTTCACTATCCAAAGGATAGTCTTTCTTTATGAACAGTTCAATTTAGATTTAACAATAATGGGAAAAATTGCCCTGATGTTTACCACAGACAGCTTTGGATATTAAAAAAAAAAAAACTAACAAAAAAAACCCTTCAGTAAGTAATATATCCAAAATTGAAATGTGCTATAAGCATGGAAGAAGGTGTAAGACTTCGTTAATATGAATCACCAAAATCATAGACAATGAGCATCAGAATGTAAATTGTTATAATTAATTAGAAAACAACAAAAGAGAGATGCATGTTCAATGCTAGAGACTTGCATACGTGTCTGTTATTCCATTAATATGTCATACAATTCTTACTTTCCAGAGACTCCAGGGACCCTGGGTGGTTGGCCTTGACAATACTATGTTTATTTGGAAATAAGATTAATACTTTCAGAATCTCAAGAAAGGGTTGATAGTTCATTAAAATTCAGCACAGTAGAGAATTGCTGACACACTGCTTTTCATTTCCCAAAAGGCTCCTTGGGTTAAGATTATTTTTCTTTTCTGTTTTTTTCTTTAAGATTGGTATTACTAGTATTGCAGGTAATTGCTAGTTCAAAATAATGAAAATGGAATTGTAAGCATAAAACACTGAATGGAATTATGTAACTTCAGAGATACCCTTATGCTTCTTTGTAATGTAGGTCTTTGTTTTCATTCCTTTTAATGGTCTTGTTTTAACTGCTTTATTTTTTGCTTTCGTTGTTGTTGTTACAGTTAAAACAAACGTCTCCTCTGCTTCTGAACAGCCATGATCCCAGAGGCACACAAAGCAATCTCGGAACGCAGCAGCTGCTGGCAGAAATGCTCCTGGACTGTGAACTAAGCTATGTCCCTGTGCTGCTTCAGGAGGGGAAGGGTTTTTGTCCCTCGGCCTTTTCCCTTTTGTGGCAGTATGGCGACCGCTACCTTTCAGTGCCAATTGGACAGAGAGGTAGGAGTCTGCAGTGATGGGGCGCACAGGAAATATTGAGATGGGGGGGCAGAATCAGCCCTGCTCCCTGCCCAAACGAGACCGGAAGCGGCCGCCCACAAATGGCTCCTCAGCTCCTGAAGGACCATGATCACAGAGGCACACAAACCAATTTCAGAATGCAGCAGCTGCTGGCAGAAATACCTCTGGACTTAATTACTAAAATACCAGAATTCCAAAAACCATGTGGCCGCTGTCACAGCTGTGCGACATTATATGCTCTTCATTATCAGCAATAGAAAACAAATTATCTAATGATGCCCTTTTTGACAGGTCTGATTTTTTTGGGGGAAATTCCCAATAATGATAGTGGGTTTTCTGTTAAAAATTGAATGTAATCAAAGTAAAACGAGAGTAAAGTGAAAATCATCTGCCACACAAGCAGGGTTAGGGGTTGGGGGGTATACTGGGGCTCTTGGTGGTGAAGCATGTGTACTGGTAAAGGGATAGGTGTTTAGGTGTTTGATCATTGTATGACTGAGATTTAAACCTGAAAGCTTTGTAATTGTTCTCACAGTGATTCGATAAAAAACAACAACAACAACAACAAACACACAGGAGTTTCTCTGTAACTACTGTCTATTGATGATTTATCTTAGTGTCACAGTCAAGCAATTGGTACATGAAAGAGATCTAAAACTCCTTCCCTACTCCTCTTCAAGAAGAGAAAAGGAAAACCAGTTCAGGAAAAGTAGTATAAATCTACATACACAAACAACAAAGAGGCATAGGAATAAAGAGTTAAGAAGGTAGAATATCCAGTGTAGGTTGGAGTTCAGCAATTTATTTAGAAAATGGGTAGAATGCAAATATACTGCTTACACATATTATGGGGTTCACAACAAACAAAAGGTTATGCAATTGGAACAGATTAGTCCCATTAGAAGAGTTTCACCCAATGTATTAGGAAAGGACTTCAAAAAGAGTTTTTAGTGCTGAGATTACCAGAGTTATGGCTCCTGTAATGACCAGTGGCACTTTAGAGTTAAATTACTTTCATAAAAGTCCAGCTTAATTTCAGAAAAGATGACTCAAAATTGTATACTAGACTTTATCTGAATAATGATTTTTCAAATTTCTTACAGTAATATAAGAAGTTATTCTTTCTAAATGTCTATGAGTACTGAAGGTACTTTCACATGGAAAGCTTGTGAAGGGAATTTCACATGGAAAGCTTAATATATGGTAAAAGTTAAAAAAATATAAATTTGTTACCAGAAAACACAAAATGTGACATTTATAACATAACAATCAAAAATATTAAAACATTAAGAAAAAATTGATGTGCCCTGGGTATGTGTTATTAATCTAAACAATAAATAGTATTTTCGTGCACTTTTTAATTATGTTTGAAGTTTTGTATTAAGGACATATTTATTTTTTTAGTTTTTATTTTATTGAATCACCATGAAAAAAATTACAAAGCTTTCAGGTTTAATTCTCAGTCATATACTGATTAAACCCCCATCCCTTCACCAGTGCATATGTTCCACCACCAAGAACCCCAATATACCCCCCTCCCACCCAACCCCCACCTAAGTAGCTAATGATCTTCCCTTTATTCTCTCTGTACTTTGAACACATTTCGGCAGCAGGCGGGGCCGATGCCGCCCACCTTCTCAAGAGCACCCTCCCGTCCTATTGCTGCCATTTGTAACTCCCATCTGTGGTCGTCATAATATGGTGGTCACCACACCCTTTACCCCCGGCAAGGAAGAGGCAAGAGAGAGAAATACCTTTCCCCTCCTGGGCAGGCATGGGGCCGCATTAGTTCTCAGTCTGGAGACATTCTGCAAGGAGCTGCCCAAACCAAAAGCAGTTTAGCTGGCTTCTGGAGTCATGCTCGTGCAGCTGCGGAGGGGCCCAGCCCCCGGAATCACATCTTGGCAGCCAAGGACATACTTCTATTGGAATTTTTATATCTTATTTTGTTGTTAACTTACAAACTTATTTTTCAAATTGCTTGATTTTTCTGTTGGGCTCATTCTGTATAGGGAAACTCCTGACACCTATTTTTCAATTGTTCATGAATAAACTATTATTTATTTATAATGATATCTTACATAGTTTTTGAATAATAAAATAAGCAAAAAGAACAAAAATGACTCATAGTTATATGCCCCAAAGTAACTATTTTAACTGATCATATGCTTGTACACTATCACTCATGAATTTATTGTGTATGCCGTGTATAATACTTTATAATTTTAACCTTTTTAGCACCATTACCAGTGATGTTAGCACTTTGAAATTCATTGCTTCTCAGGTGCTGCAGGTGCCAGAGGTCATCAGCATGATACCCAGAATACTCTGGTGGCCATAGAGTGCTCAGAACTAAACACAGGTTTGCACATACTAGTATACGTGCTTCCGAAGCGAGCAGTCTTGCACATACTAGAGATACACTCTTATCACTTGAGCGCTGTGCCTATCCCTATAACCCGATAAATCTACTTTGTTTATTTTCTACATCTGGAAGTTCTTAGATCTTACTCCTGACTCTGTGCTCAGGGAACATTACAGGTGAGGTTTTGAGACCATAAATGGTGCCAGGAATTAAACCAAACCCAAAGGCCAGTCCTTTACCCACCATCACTGTAGCTCAATATCATTCTTAATTTTACACTTTGTTAAGTTTTTCAAGTAAACAATTGCTAAGAATCAACTGTATATTAAGTAAATTCAGACCTAATTACTATACAGACAATGTATCTACTGTCCCTTGTTGCTAATGTATAATACTGGGGTGTAGGATAACATAGCCTCAGTAGTTTAGGTTTATTGGGTTACTCCCGTTACAGTGCTCCTATTCCTCTTTGTTTATTTGTAGCTTCTTTCTTGGTGTTCTGTTGACTTGTAAATAATGTTTTTCTCTTCTCCTTGAGTCCTTTGCATAGTTTATTCAGAGCAAGTCCTTTTTGTATGGACACAGGAAGACTTAACAAATGTTATGCTTTTGTAACCTGGGAGTCATTTGACTCTACATGATATTTTCCTCCAGGGCATCTGTTCTCTTGACCTAAGCCTCAGCTGCCCTTACTTCCTAGCACCCCCAAAGCACGGTCCCGACGTGGGACAAGAAGGACCCAGGGCAAGCGGTGAGTTGTGTGCTACCCTGGCATCGAGATGGGCCTGGCCAAAGTGCCTAATGCTTAACTATAAGTTAAGAGCTTGATCATGGACAAATGCTGTCATGATCCAAACAGTGATAACTAGATTTGGACCCTGCTAGGGTGAGGAATGATTAATCTGGCCTGAGTGCTGTGGTCTGAGCCTGTGGCAAGATGTTGCCAGGAGAGCTGCCTTGCAAGCCTCAATGTATCCCTTGCTATGTCCATACAAAAATAACTAGTATTAAGATGTTAATAAGTTCCTGGACTAAGGAAAAGAAAAAAACCTTAAGAGTGAGGAAGGGCTTTGGAGTGCCCTGCCCTCAGGAAGGGCTTTCTTATGTTGATTTTGCGACCTGGCTGGTTGTAGCCTGGAGGGTAAGGTGGGAGAGACAAGTAAGTAGGAGGAGAGAGAGAAGCGAGAGAGAGGCAGCAGTTGAGCGGTAGATCCAGAGAGAGGCCGGAGCTGGGAGTGCGGGAGATGAGAAAGCTTGAAGATTGAATAAACGGTAACTAATCAGCAACCAGCTTGGTCCTCGTTCTTCCTTCGCCTGTCCTTGACCACCGGCTGTCCCGATCCAGTCCACACACTCCCGATCCAGAGCACCGAACGTGGGCGGTGAGGCACAGCCGCCCGGAGAGCCCGCGAGTGCACTCGCCCCTCGGTGAGCTTTAGTTTTTTACAGCTGGCGTCCCTGGAGCGGGCACGAACTACCAACTAAAGGTAAGAATAGCGTTCGGTGCACCCCACTCTAGAAAGTGAGTGGGAGATCAGGATTTTTTTTTTTTTAGTGTGCTGTGGATTAAAATCCGAACAGCAATCCTCCACTAAGATGGGACAGATTCTGGGCCTTCCCAAGATCTTTCATATTTTCTCGAGCCAGACTGAACAGGGCAAGCCATTTATGGATTTGATTCAGTGTCTCTCCCGCAGAACAGGAGACCCGGAACTCTGCATTTCCAGAGACCAAATCCGGTCCTGCTTTAAGGTAGTTTATGCAGTTAACCCATGGTTCCCGGATGAAGGAACTCTAGAAAGTAAGATTTGGAAACAAGTTAGGAAAAATGTCTCCAAGGCATCTAAGGAAGGGACTAAGATCCCCGTGGAATTCTGGACTACCTGGGAGATTGTTAATTCTATTCTCCTGTTTTTGAAAAGTGCAGTTGATGTGGAGGAGAATATATGGAATAATACGGCCTCAGCTCCTCCCACACCTAAGTCTCGAAAGGGTTTCCATAGTAAAAATACTTCTGAGGCTGGTGAATATTGCTCTACTTCTAGTGTATTAGATGGAAGTGATGCTGGTTATGAGTCTGCTGCCACTTACTCAGATTCTGAGTCCGAGAGTGACTCAGCCAGGCGGCCTCCAGACCGCTCGGGACATGCTCCCAATCGCCCAGTCCAGGCAGAGAAGAAGCAGCATCCATCTTATCGCAGGTTAAGGATGGATTCTCTCAGTCGTTTCAAACAGGCCTGTGTCTCGTACGGGCCTACATCTCCGTACTGTAGAGAATATCTTACAGACTGGAGTAAAAAGGCCTACTGGGCACCTCAAGATTTTCACAGGGTTGCTAAGACGTGCTTAAGCCGTTCTCAGTACTTGCAGTGGAGAATGTGGCTCAGCAAGGAGGCCAAGGCAAAGCTTCAAGGCCTAGGCCATGCTGGACAAAACTTTTCAGGGATTGAGTTGACTTGTGAGATGTTAACTGGTGAAGGGAAATGGCGTGACCCAGAAAGGCAAGTCACCTTGCCTCGTGCTGTTCTTGCTTATGTCCGTGACGGAGCCCTGCGTGCATGGGAGAAGGTTGATGCAGAAGCAGAATTTAAGGGAAGTTTTACTAAGATTGTCCAGAGAGCCTCAGAACCTTATGCAGACTTTGTAGGAAGACTGATGGAAGCCATAGAAATGCAGGTTGAGGGTAAGGAGACTCATGAGCTGTTGATTAAAGAATTGGCCTTTGAAAATGCTAATGAGGATTGCCAGGCCATTCTGCGCCCTATTAAGGAGAAGGAAGACATATTTGGGTACTTGGAAGCATGCTGGAATGTTGGCTCTGCTAAACATAAGGTGCAGGTCTATGCCTTACAGAGACAAGCTCAGAAAAAATGTTTTAATTGTGGAAAACCAGGCCACTTTCGTAGAGATTGCAATGCGCCCCCAAGCCGTGCTATGAGAGCACGTCCTGGGCCCTGTCCCAGGTGTAAGAAGGGAAACCACTGGGCCAGAGACTGCAGAGCCAGACTTGCACCTCCCGGGCCCTGTCCCCGGTGTAAGAGGGGAAATCATTGGGCCAGAGATTGTCGCTTTAATTTTGATGCAGTGGGTGACCCCAACTCGGGACACCTGCAAGGGGGCCAGCCCCAGGCCCCGCAAGATCAGAGGATGTTCTCAGTTGCAGCCCCTTTCCCCAGTGTGGAGTCTCAAAGCTCCAATCAGTATAATCGCTGCAGCCAGGGATGGCAGGAAGTGCAGCCTATTTCCTGCCCTGATACAGTTACTACAACCCCTTTTCAGTATAGAACACTGCGGCCTTAAGCCCACCACCTCTGCATTTTCAGTGGACATATGGAATGTTAAATCAAATACAAAAAGGAGGTATTTTCTCAATTGAATGTAGCAGGAAAACTCCTTATTCGAGGAAAAGGCTATGCTTTTGTTTCAACAGATGATAACCCCACTAAGAAACTTTGGATCCCTTTACTTCTTATCAGAAGCAGAATTCAACCACCTGATTTGGATCTCAGACCTCCAGAGTCTCACAACCCTTCAAATTCCAGCTCTGATTCATCGCCAAACTGATCTCAGCTGGAAGTCACAAGGAAAGAAGAGGAGCCAGCGTTAGAGGACCTGCAGCAAAGGCCTCTAGCTCCTTACACATCTAATGAGGTCACATTAAGACCTTTCCTTCTACCCCTCTTTTACAGGTTGTGGATTGGACAACCACCAGGCCTCCATATTTGAATTAACAATACTTTATTTTCACCCTTTCCTTGGAATTCACAGGTTCCTGAACGAGAAAGGAATGATTTAACAGGAACACCTTTTCATTTATCTCTAGGATATCCATTTGTATTGGAGCTTTCCTCTGTCTCTTTATCCACAGGCATGGAGACCAAACCCCAACTGTCAAAGCCTCTAATAACTTTAAAGTGTTTTTTCCAAACATAAGCTAGGTTGCACCTATGACTGCCGAGGAACCAGACCAGAGAATGGCTGCATTCCTCTGCTGAAGTTCTCCTGCCAGAAGTTGCGATGCTCCTGTTCCAGTGCTCCCTGACTGATCCAGTTGGACTCCTAATAGCTGCTTTCCAGAGACTCATTGCTGCTACCACTACTGCTGCTGTTACAAGGACAACTCTTCAGTTTTGATCCAGAAACTTCATTTCTTCAAACTGTGACTAAATGACTCTTATCATTGGTGACTCTTACCACCCCTGGACAGTGCAGGACAATTGGACTCTTTACTACAAGCACTGCTCTGGACCCAGGGTCGGACTGAAATCTTAGCACAACTAATAAGACTGTATTGTTATTTGAAATTGTGTTGTAATTTGGAATTGTTCCTCATTTTCAAATTTTGGTGTTTTTGTAAAAAGAAAAAGGGGGATATGTAGGATAACATAGCCTCAGTAGTTTAGGTTTATTGGGTTACTCCCGTTACAGTGCTCCTATTCCTCTTTGTTTATTTGTAGCTTCTTTCTTGGTGTTCTGTTGACTTGTAAATAATGTTTTTCTCTTCTCCTTGAGTCCTTTGCATAGTTTATTCAGAGCAAGTCCTTTTTGTATGGACACAGGAAGACTTAACAAATGTTATGCTTTTGTAACCTGGGAGTCATTTGACTCTACATGATATTTTCCTCCAGGGCATCTGTTCTCTTGACCTAAGCCTCAGCTGCCCTTACTTCCTAGCACCCCCAAAGCACGGTCCCGACGTGGGACAAGAAGGACCCAGGGCAAGCGGTGAGTTGTGTGCTACCCTGGCATCGAGATGGGCCTGGCCAAAGTGCCTAATGCTTAACTATAAGTTAAGAGCTTGATCATGGACAAATGCTGTCATGATCCAAACAGTGATAACTAGATTTGGACCCTGCTAGGGTGAGGAATGATTAATCTGGCCTGAGTGCTGTGGTCTGAGCCTGTGGCAAGATGTTGCCAGGAGAGCTGCCTTGCAAGCCTCAATGTATCCCTTGCTATGTCCATACAAAAATAACTAGTATTAAGATGTTAATAAGTTCCTGGACTAAGGAAAAGAAAAAAACCTTAAGAGTGAGGAAGGGCTTTGGAGTGCCCTGCCCTCAGGAAGGGCTTTCTTATGTTGATTTTGCGACCTGGCTGGTTGTAGCCTGGAGGGTAAGGTGGGAGAGACAAGTAAGTAGGAGGAGAGAGAGAAGCGAGAGAGAGGCAGCAGTTGAGCGGTAGATCCAGAGAGAGGCCGGAGCTGGGAGTGCGGGAGATGAGAAAGCTTGAAGATTGAATAAACGGTAACTAATCAGCAACCAGCTTGGTCCTCGTTCTTCCTTCGCCTGTCCTTGACCACCGGCTGTCCCGATCCAGTCCACACACTCCCGATCCAGAGCACCGAACGTGGGCGGTGAGGCACAGCCGCCCGGAGAGCCCGCGAGTGCACTCGCCCCTCGGTGAGCTTTAGTTTTTTACACTGGGGCATTGAAGGAAGTTATTATTATTGTAATTTTGTTTGTTTTTCTTTTAATCAGTAATATAGCAAACAATATCATGACTTTCAGTTGAGTTTATAATTCTAAAATTGTCGTCCTTGATAGTTCGGAAAATTGTTGGTGGTTTTTCTGAATGACCAAGAATTTTTTATCGCAAATTAAAGAATTTAAATTAAATATCATTGTCATTAATATTAATTTCAAAGTCTTAGTTGCAAGTTTATTCAACATAAATATTAAATAATATCTTAGGGATTATGTAATTTCTGTTAGAATATATTTTTAGCACCTTATTCCCCTTTTTATGTTATTTTTGAGTTCTACATTATCCTTATTTATCCCTTTTTATAACTGAGTTTTCCAGCACTCACTTCATTTTATCTCTAAGTTTTAGTCATTTAAGTTAAATTTTGGCTTGAAATGACATTATTGACAGGAAGAATTTGTGATATTATTAATATTTTTATATTTGGGCTTAGCTTTTGTTATTTATTAACATCAGGATTATTTCAAACACTTGCCCTAGATCCAAATGTCTAAGAGAAAATATTCACAATCTTTCCATTTCCTATCAATAAAGAGATAAAGTGCCTTTATTTACTATCAGATGGTTTCATAATGCATTTAATAGTATCAGGAACATGGGATTTTCTAATAATATTTATATGAATGCTTGTTCTTCATATCTTTTCTTTGATAGTTTCATTATAAAATTGTCAAGGGATTTAGATAATATGAAGGTTAAAGTCAGCATACAGTATGAATTTCTTATTAAGCAAGTACATAACATGGTCAACCATGTATCAGGACAAATGTTGACACAAGTTCAAAGATATAATATCTGTGCTGCCTGGCACAAATCAGTAATTTTCCAGATGTAAACAAATTTCAATCTAAATACAGTTGAAGAGGTTTCTGTGGGTTGGATTCAGCTGTCCATGAATTTCAACACTACTTACTAGCCATGGACTGGAGCGATAGCACAGCGAAAAGGGTGCTTGCCTTGCATGCGGCCGACCTGGGTTTGATTCCTCCGTCCCTCTTGGAGAGCCCAGCAAGCTACTGAGAGTATCCTGCCCACATAGCAGAGCCTGGCACACTACCTGTGGCACATTTGATATGCCAAAAACAGTAACAACAAGTCTCATAATGGGGATGTTACTGGTGCCCACTCAAGCAAATCAATGAACAATGGGACTGGACAACAGTGCTACTAGCTATGAAATAAGACACAGGTTGACTTGCTTATTTAGTAAGGGGTAAACGGATTGTTTTTTGTAGTAGAGTGACTGGCTAGCATGTAGGAAGTTCTAGCTTGATCCTTGTGATACCTGAAATTGCCCCTAACCCCATCCCATGCCCCAGTACTACAGTGTAGGATATCATTGGTTTGTCCTTTCGCCCTTGCCACAAAGAGTTTAGGTTTTTTTTGGTAATAATCTCTAAATATTTTAAGACAACGTTCGTATGTCCTGTCCCCCTTGCCACAGGAAGCTTAGGTTTATCACAGTGCTCCCGAGGCACTCTTATTCCACTGCGTTTATCTGTAAACTCCTCTCCATGCTTTCTTCCCCAACCAGTCTATCACCTTTTCCCCCTAATCAGACTCTGTTAACTTGTAAGGTCAGATTCCTCATAAATCTGTGATTTTATGTGTATGAGTGAAATATTGTCTTTCTCCTCTCTTTACGTCTTTTGAATAATTTAGTTTAAAGCAATGTCCTTTTTTTTTTGTATGGACAAAGGAAGACAGTCAATATTATGCTTTATAACATGGGATTTAATTGGCTTCGAATATTATTCATTTCCAGGCATCCGTTTTCTCGACTTAAGCCTCAGTTGCCCTTACTTCCTAGCACCCCAAAAGCAGGGGCCCGACGAGGGACTGAAGGGACCCAGGGCAAACTGTGAGCTAACCTGGCATCGATATGGGCCAGGCCAAAGCGGCACGATTCTTAACTACAAGTTAAGAGCTTGATCATGGACAAATGCTGTCATGATCCAAAAACAACGACGAGACTAGGACCCTGCTGGGGATAAGAAAGACTAATCTGGCCTGGGCACTGTAGTCTGAGATTGAGATGGCCCCAGGAGAGCAATTATGTAAGCTTAATGTATCTCTTACTGTGTCCATACAAAATGATTAATATTATGAATGCTTATATGTTAGCTGGACAGGAGAGGAGAAACACAAACATGGGATTCTGCGCTTGGGTGGGTTGTCCTGCTGAAAGAGAATCTGTCCTAGAAGCAGCATCCCCTGAGGGAAATAACTTTACCCCTATTGATTGTGACCACACCTATGTGTAAACCCCAATCCCTCATGCTGGGGGATTTAACTAAGCTATAAGAGTGGGCTGGTAGTTCCAGAGCCAGATCCAGAGAAGCCAGATTGAGATCCAGATTCAGGGCCAGAAGGAGAAAGAAGTATGGGGGAGGAAGAAGCAGGAGGAGAATCAGAAAGAATGGAGATGGGAATGGAATAAACTGCAACTGAGACCAAGCAGCCTGGCCCTCGTTCCTTCCTTTGCCTCCTCATCGACATCAACCTCCCTGGGGTGGGGGAAGTGGCTCAAGAGTACCGAATGACGGGCGGTGGGGGAGAGTTACAGCACCACTGCCCTGTGCCCTGTGCCGCCCCTTTTTTAGTGTGTTTTCACACTACAGAAGGTGTTTCTATTTGACAAAAGAAACTAGTATAGAGACTAAGTTTTCAGATAACGAATCATTACCATACATGAGTTGTTGAGTATATCAAATGAAACTTTCATGAAGGGTTTGGCACAAAGTAAACACTCAAATGTAAATGACTATTATAATGAGCAGAATAAAGTAAACAGCTTGCACAATATTGGACTTTCAGATCTGATACTGTCTCCTAGACAGAGCAGAGAATAACTGTCCTGTCAGTTAAGGGATAAGTAGGTATATAATTTACAAAAAAGGGAGACTAGGCATTTAGATACAAGGTAATGTTAGAATAAAAGCATGGGGGATGAAAGGGCATGACCTGATCTGTGTTTAATCAAAAATAGAACCAAATTGTTGCCGAGCAAAAATGGTAGTAGTCACATGAATTATTGTGAGCATATAATCAGGGGTTGTCAGATTTTTCTGTGAAGAATCATAAAGTAAACATTTAAGTCTTTGTCACTTTTCCCAACTATTCTATGAAAAGCTGCCACAAATGAAAAGAGCATGACTATGCCCTAATAACTTCATTTATAAAAATCCAAATTTGAATTTCATATTATTTCATGTATCACATAATACATCATTGCTATTATTTGAAGATTTCAAAATATAAAATCTGCATTTACTTATGAATATACAGAAAATAGTTGGCAGGCTGGATGTGAACTGCAATATAATATGGCAACCTTTTATAATTCATTATTTTACAGTGGTGATGTGTTTTGTTCTTTACCAATTTTTTCTTACCCAATAGAACAACTATAATAAAAAAAAAAGACAGTTACAATTGTTATCAGGACACTGAATCTTTCATGCTGAACGAGTTGCTATGTGAAATAATATAATTACTTTAGACTATAACTTGACAGTTTCTTAAAAAGTTAAACTTATGCAATGAGCCAGCAATTCCATTCCAAGATGCTTAAGGAAAACGAAAATTATGTTCACACACCAATACATGTACAAATGTGCACTTAATACTTTCTTATGATACCAAAAGCAAAGCAATCTAACATTTATATCAACTAGTTACTGAAAAAATAAAATATTTTTCTCTTATCCATACAGTGGAGTATGATGTAACTCTATAAGTTGTGCATGGTACAACATGAATGATACCCCAAATTCCCTGCTACTAAAAGATACCATTTTCATGAATGCAATCTATGACTGAATATATTCATGATAATTCACAAAGGAAAAAATCAAACAGATTATTGGTTGTCTTGCCTGGGTGTGGCAACAATATTGACTTTAACAGACACAAGGGATATCTGGAGGATAATGGAAATGTTTAAACTGAATTGTGGTAATGTTTGCGTAAATGTGTAAACATATTGAAGCCATTAGACTGTGTAGCAAATTTTTGGACATGCAAATTATACCCCATTAAAACTCTTTAAAAAGTGTGAGATGATCAAAGAAAATTCAACAAAATAAGGGCCCTTTGCCATATAGGAAAAGAATACTTTGAATGACACCCTTAGTGGAAATTCCATATTTAGCTGTCATTGTTAATGTTCTTAAAACTAGGTCTATGCAGAGGGGAGTAAAAATAAAATTAATGAAAGCAAGTTTTCAGTATATGAAGCAGCACTGAGATTATGGCTTATAGAGAGTTTTTTTTTTAATTTAAGCATTGGGCTGCATCTCGATCAGGGTACCTCTCTGTCCAGCTTTTGATTAAATATTGAAGATCCCTGAGTTTGACATTATAATCCTGACAATTATCTGGAGTGCACTCATTCTGTGTGGCTTACTAGATGAGGAGCCTTCAGCTTTAATAGTCAATTGAGCTGAAGTAAAGATTCTCTTTTCTTGAGAAAGTTAAGTAGATTTAAAAACATATACTATATAAGTAAGTGACCTCACTTTATGTTTTTTTGCCTCTTAGTTTCTCAAAGAGAATAGATGAGCAACTTCTAAGGACTCAGCCACATTTAGCTGTACTACACTAGAAAACATCATATAAAAGCAAATAAAAAAACTTCACAACCATGTTTATCATTCTTTCCCTGGCCATGGTTAAGATCTTGATTTATATAAACGCAAACAATGATGTCTAATAATAAATTATGCCCTGTATTTATCTTGAACTATATACTGAATGTCACCATAAAGACAGAAAATCACAAGCCTATATCAGATATAAAGCTTTTTGCAAATCAGGCTATGCAAGCTTTCTGAACTCATTCTGAAAACAAGAAATTGGAGGTAAACTGAAGTTTTCAGCTGTGGACTGGATTCGCTAAAGAGCATGGTCCTTATAATATCAACACTTGACTTGGCATTTAAATTTAAAAGACCAATAAAATATGCTTGGATCAATTCTTTTCACACAAAATATTTTGTTGTTTTCCCTCCTTTCCCTCTATACTTTAAACACTAGTTTTGCAATGACAATATCAGAGCTTTGCTTATTTCTGTCCCCAAGAAATTTCTCTGACTTTATTTCTATATCCATATGCAAAATTTAATTCACTTAAAATCAAGTAATTTTGACCTGGTTTATATATAAACAATAATAATGATAGCTAATAAAGAAGAAATTTTGTTACTATGTAGAATTTTCATCCACTAACAGGCTAGTTCTTCCCAAAATGTCCTATTTCAAGATCAAAAACACTAGAATTGCAGGCCAGAGATATAGTACTGCAAGTAACACACCTTGCCTTGCACATGGCCAACCCAGGTTCAGTTCATAGCATTTCATAAGGTACCCCAAACCCAGCAGAAGTGATTCTTGAGTGCAGAAGCAGGAGTAACCCCTAAGAATTTCCAGGTGTGGCCCTCAAACAACAAAAAAAAATGATAACCAAATAAAACCACTAGCATTGCTTCAAATGTGTCTAATTTAGAAGTATTTAGCAATGGTCTTCAACCATTGGTTCACAAATAAGCGCTCGTCTTCAGATGTAGCATTATTGAAAAACATTGAACAAGTCCAGTTTGCAAATGTGAATAGTTTCAAGATGGGACCAGAAATGTAGTGCAGTGAATAGGGCACTTACCTTGCTCTGTGCATTTTGTTGTGCCTATGTATGACTTGGCACTACAAAATGCACAGAGTGCTGTCAGGAGAGATCCTTGAAGGCAAAACCATGAGTCATTCATGAGCACTGCAGGATGTAGCCCCAGAAAAACAACAAAATTTGAAGGACATTGATATTTCATGTTGAACATATACTAATGAGTGAATCCCATGTAAACATGATTTTATCAGCGACTCAATACAAATAAAACCTTAATAAGAGAGTGAAAATATTCCCTAGTCAATTTAAAAAGGTCTTAAACAATAAAATCTGAACAACTTTTATACTCTTGGTCTTTAAATATAGCAACTAAGCAATTAGTTTCTGTTTCCTCCAGTTCAAGAACAAATTAATTTTAACACCACTTAGGTGATCAGATTGCTAGGAATTCTGAAGTTATGCATGCAGCATAGTTATCAAAGTTAATTTTTACAGCATCAGTTTCCAGTTAACTAGTTATATAATTTACATTTTAATTCATTACCAACAATAAACCTGATTTGGGGAGAAAAATGCTGAAAAATAAAAATTTAAAGACAAATATTTCTTTTTCAGTACTAAAAAAATCTGAGCATGTTTATTTATAAAAATATTTAACATATCAATATAGTTTTCTAAGCTATGAAAAACAAATATTATACCTGATTATGTGCTCAGGGATCACTCATAGTGGTCTTTGGGGGACCATATATGGTGCAGGGGATCAAATGAAGACCAAACATATACAAGGTGAGTGCCTTACCCATTGTGCTATCTCTTCAGCTCTTTGTTGAACTGCTTTTTAAAATTCCCATCAGTAATTTATTCTGAGATTTGTAATAAATTATCTTTTAAATATTCAGCAACAAGGATCTTGATTTTTAGCAAATAATGTCTTCTTGCAATCACATATGCAAAACACAGATGTAGCTTTAATTTCTGAGACTTAAATGCTTACTGGGTACATCCTAAAGATATAAAATGAATTGGTGATCAAAAGCTGGCTACAGATTGCATACACAGCATGAGAGAGTCCTAGTGATAGAATGAAAGAGTTCAGATTCTGGGACTGCATTGCTCCAGTGAAGGGATAATTAAACAATTTCAGCCCCAAGGAAGGCTGCTCTGGCTGGCAGTAGGACTGTACTAACAGATGATCTTGTTTGCAAGCAAATGAATAAACAAATCTGTTTTTTGAAAAATTAAGGTTTTTTAACATAATGTTCCTCCACTTTTTTATTTACCAAAGAATTCTATTCTCCTCTTAATCACAGGGACTGACTGCACAAATATTACCAAAGGCTTGAATGATGTGAATCAAAAGTGCAAGAATTGTTTTCACTTTATTCTTTTTTGGTATTTGGCACACTGTTTGTTTTTAGTAGTATGTCACTAGCAAGGAAGCTTCTGAAAATCACAACAAAATTAATATACCTAATTTGTCTAATATGACCCCATTTTATAGGTAAGTTATCAGCCAAATGTGCAGTTATCTAGTAATATGTTGTTCAGATGGAGAAAACAGTGGGAACTGTTTGGTAGCAGTGGTTACAAAGTACATTTCATTGTTCCCTAAAGTAATCTTAATGAGAATATACCTTTTCAGTAAAACATGGAATCATCACTTTTAAGTTTTATTTAGGCACTGTGATTTACAAAGTTGTTCATAATGGAGTTTTTTTTCATACATACAATGTTCCAACATCAATCCCACCACCAGTATCCTTCTCCTTCCACAAATGTTTCTAGGTTCCCTCCTACCACCAAGTCTGCTTGACAGACATGTAACAAATTTATTTGATAGTTTTTGCACCTGTACCAACAATAAAAGTTAAAGAACTAGTAAATGGAATTATCAGAAAATAAATCAATAAGGTCAGTTTGAGATGATTGATTGTTAAGTGATTTTAACCAATATAAATACAACTTTAATTAATTAGATAAAATGTATAACATCCCTTAGCAAATTAGAGTAAAGATACCTTTATTAAAGTGGTAGCTGGATACCATGTGCTCGTTAGTGAGAGTCATTCTCAGTGCCACATGCTGGGAATTTTGTCCTGTCCTTTAGAGAAACACTTTTCGCAACATTGGTTTCAAGGCTAAGAATTTCATAAGCTGAAGTTCTGCATTATTCCTTCAATATAAATGATAATCTAGCTGGATAGAATATTCTTGGCGAAGAGTCCATTTTGTTGAGTTTTTATACTATATCCCTCCATATTCTTCTGGCTCACCAAGTTTCCTTTGATTAATCTGATGCACATTTTGGGAGCTTGCTTTTGTATATAAGTTCCTGTTTTCTCTTGCTGCATCTCATATTTGTCTCTATCTTTGGATTTTGTAATATTGGAGTACAATGTGTCTTGGAGTTTTCTTACATCAGTCTATTTTTGCTGGGGACACTTCAGGTCTCTTGAATCTTGGTGCTTGAAATCCTCATCTCTGGCAAATTCTTACTGATGACTTCTTCAGCTATTGTTTATCATGTGTGCCTTCCTGTTCTTCAGGGATTTCAATGATTCTTATGTTGTTCCTCTTGAACTCATTCCATAATTCTCTGGTATGCTGTTCATTTCTATTCAGACTAGTTTTGCTTTCTGTTGTTTTCTAATGTTTTAATAATTCTCATCTTGGAGCTCCTTGACCTTTTGCTCAGCTTGTGTTATTCTGCTAGTCAGAGCTTCTGTTGACCTTTACATATCACCTACCATGTCCTGAATTCTGTCATTTCTGATTGTAGGAGTGTTTATGCCTTGATTCTTATAATTTCTTGGGCCTCGCTGAATACAGGTGCCATCATTTCTTTCAACTCGTTGAACTTTCTTAGCATAGTGTCACAAATTTACTGAGAATTTACTGGTGTTGTTTATGTTTTTGGTGATTTTGTATTCACTCATTGAGCTTGGTGGCTTTCAATGTGTTTCCCCAGTGATTTGCTACTTTGGGGCTGAGTTTTTGTAGTTAGAAAACCTGTAAGGTGTGAAGTGATAAGCCGAGGTTGGTCTCTGTCTTCTCCTGCCTGGAGTGGCAAAGCAGCAGAAAGAGGAGTGTCGTGTGGGCTAGATTTTATGGCGTGGGTAGGATATGGAAATTACTGGCAGCTCACTGGAAGGGAGCAGCTCTGCCTCCTATTCCAGAATAGGCCCAATGCTGTCTGCCAGAGGCAAGGCTCATCTAGAATGATGGAGCAGCAGGCAGATAGCCAGGCGGAATCATCAATTTTATTTAACCAAACACCCAATAAACAAAACCCATTGATTTAAGGGCTTCGTTAACTCATTCATTCCTGAAAATAACTATAATCATAAATATTAACCAAATCGGAAAAACAAAAGAGGACATAAACTTGTTTACTAAAGTCACAAAGCCAGAAATATATGGCTTTAATAATAAATTATTATTTCTGTTTATGTTGTTCTTCTTGGCAGCACTGGAAATTAAGCTTGGGCCCTAAACATGCAAGTCAGGTAGGTGGATTATTGCTGAGCCAAACTTGTTAAATATCCTTTATTGCCCCACGCCAATAATGCATTTATGTTCTAAGCACTATACAATTTTTATTTTTTTCCCAATGCCAATGCTGAGGATTGAAACAAACCTCACCCACATGAGGCAGGCACTCTGCCAATCAGCCACATGCCTAGGATTTTCATTTTGCGATGGTGAGACTCAAAGCCATGGGCTCATATATGTGAAAAATGTGCTCTACTACTGAATTATTTCTTTGTTATAAAGGTAGAAAGTGATTTCAATGATAGTCAAGGCATATCACATAACTTCTAACATCCAAAGATCTGTCAACTCTGACATTAAAAGTTGCTTGCCTATTCAAAAGAAACCTCTCTCTATAGAAATATCACATGAGATACAAAGTAATATCAGTTTCAGTTTCTTTCAAAGATCAGGTTGAGGACGGTAACGTTAAGTGGAGTAAATAAGATCACTGAACACAAATCTGCATTTAATTTTCCCACTTTATTTTTGGATGCGCAAACTTCATAGGAGTACCTTTCGTTAATGGCCTTTGGTGTATTTACCCTAGAAGCTCAAGCCATGCGATGTATGGGAATTTTTCACAATATAGTGTGAAAAGTTTTAGATTCATTTGAGTGGAGTTCAGTTTAAAATATTGAATTTTCTGTTTGAAGATTTCAGTCTAAAGACAAGAAAATAGGGAACAACTGAAGGTACTTGAGAAGGTGAAGAAAGATAAGAGCTAAACCTAGGGGGCTGGAGCAATAGTACAGTGAGTGGGGTATTTGCCTTGAACATGGCCGACCTGGGTTCGATTCCCAGCATCCCATTTGGTCCCCTGAGCACTGCCAGGAGTAATTCCTGAGTGCAAAGCCAGAAGTAACTCCTGTGCATCTCTGGGTGTGTCCCAAAAGAAAAAAAAAAAGAGCTATGCCTAAAGATTTTGTGGAAAGTTATAGAATGAATAAGAGTGAGGCACAGATAGGTTAGAGAAATAAATATACAGATAAGTTGGGGGGGAAGAGCTAAGTATGGGAGACAAAAGTAGAGAAAAATAAGATAATTTCATAGCCTCAGATATTGGTGACTAGAAAATTTCACTTGCAGCATCTAATGAGAGAAATATTGCTTGAGAAACAAGAGAACAAGAAAGCAAGCATCAAAGATAGGGGGGTGATGAGAGAGAGGATGAATGAGAGAGAGAAAAAGACAGGGGGGGTGGAGAGAGACTGTGTGCTTTAAATAATGCACACAAAGGTTTACCCAGAAGCTAGGAAGACAGCATTGGGTACTTCCATGCACACAAACCAGGCTCCATCTCAAGCACTTCAAGACTTGCCAAGTACCACTGGGTATGACCTTGGAGGTCCATATTGCTGGAGTGGCCCTGGTTATCTCTAGCACTGCAGAGCCCAAGGAACACACAGCCTCAGATTCTCACATTGAACTGCCAGCCTGGTTGACTGAGTACTACGTGGAGGAGTCCCCTACTCCATGCGCAGTACTTGGGAGCCCCAGGCCCTGCAACACAAAGCTTATTTCAGTGATCACTCAGCATAATAAGGGTAAAAGTATTCAATTATATACAAGTAAAACTCATTGAGATATGTGGTGTCTAGTTTTAAATCATCTTTTGTTTTTGTTTGGTATGTCAGCATCCTTCAGTTTAGAGAAGCTGTTGGTTGCTAGTGATAAAATCTCACACTGTAGCTAGCCCTACTGCACACTATCCCAATTCACGTTTATCAATTTACTCACATCATATATGACACAAAAAGAACAAATACTCTAGATCCATTCTTACTAAAAGCTAATACTTTAAAAACCTAACAATCAACACACTGAGTTTATATCTATAAGTTGTTTTATTTTTTGTTAAGAAAATCAAAGCCTATGAACTTCCTGTACCTTTATTAGAAACCAAATACCATTGAGTATAAGAGATAGTTCAGCAGGTACTTGCTTTGCACACATCAACCTGCCTTTGATCCCCAAAACCCTGTATGTTTCCCCTGCCTGTCAGGAGTGATATCTGAACATAGAGCCACAGAACATACCACAAGGGTGGCACAAAAAATAAAAAGAAAGAAAGAAAGAGAGAAAGAAAGAAAGAAAGAAAGAAAGAAAGAAAGAAAGAAAGAAAGAAAGAAAGAAAGAAAGAAAGAAAGAAAGAAAGAAAGAAAGAAAGAGAGAGAGAGAAAGAAAGAAAGAAAGAATGAAAGAAAGAAAGAAAGAAAGAAAGAAAGAAAGAAAGAAAGAAAGAAAGAAAGAAAGAAAGAAAGAAAGAAAGAAAGAAAGAAAGAAAGAAAAGAAGAGAGAGGGAAGGAGGGAGGGAGGGAAGGAAGGAAGGAGAGAAAGAAAGAGAAAAAGATAGAAAGAGAAAGAGAGAAAGAAAAAAACAAGGAAAGGGGACAAAAAAGAAAAAAAAAGAATCAAAGATCAGGAATAGCTGCAACTAGGCTAATAAGTTTCTCTTTTTTATTTTTTATTTTTTAAATGATTCTTCCAAGGGGTTAAGGTCTATTAATTTTTCAACTGTTCAGGTTCGCCTATGTGAAATATTTATGAATACAAAAACTTTTGATGTAACACTGTAACAAGCATGGAGAAAAGCTTTCCTCTGGATCAGAAATTTACATTTTAACGAATAGAAGTTAGCTTCTCAGCTGGTGTGCTACAGGAACTAAAAAGTACTTTTGGGATAGGAAAAAAAATTGTATGTTCATAAAAGTTCAAATACTTCAATCAAAGTATAGTACGGCACACACTAATTTTTTTTCACAGATGAAAGACCCAAATAAAGTATGCTTTAAAAAAATCAAAGTACAATAAAGGTCTGTGATCCAGAACATCTTCAATCACAGCCTCTTATTCTGCTCTGTCATCTAATTTCACCATTCTCCACTCCAGCGCTTTTGACCTTCGGAGAACAATAATGCCAATGACTTTTACAGTTATTTGCCCCATTGTGCCACTGTAATTGAGTTCACCTAAGGACCTATTTGACATTGTATTAATAATTGTTTATGCTAGAGGTATTTCAGTCACACTAATAAGTCTTTGTAAAATCTAATCAAGAAGTTGAAAAGTTACTTTGTGTTATTGATGAGGAAGCAACCACGACTATATTGACTTTCATATTAGTATTTGAACCTTCGGAATGTATTTACCTTTGCTTTCATGTTAGTAAAGAAAGCGTGTTGCTTAGAGCTTACTATACTTTTTAAAAATTGTATTGAAATAAATGGCTTTTATTTTATGCCTCCAGAATATCCAATACACTTGGGTAGGGGTAAGGGAGAGGGACTATTGAGAATGATGCTCATCCAACTGGCACAGACGATGCAACGCTTGTGCTCAGAAATATTGTGGTCCCCAGGTAGAGAAGTGCTAGGAACCACCAGGTCACACGTGTCTCATGTCACAGAGCTCAGGGGCTCCTGCTGTACTGGGAATCAAACGTAGGGTCTTACATATGCAAAGCATAGGTTCCATCCCTTTGATCTATCTCCCCAAGTCCTACTATGCTCTTCTGTCTTGAACTTAAAGGCAAAGTTCTTCATATAGATGAAGATATATGTGTATATCTTCTATATAAAGGTATTGATTTGATATTGAAAAGCAAAGAGCATTTCTGGTTTTGTGAAAAATAACATATCTATCAGCAATTTAATTATTTTATGAATTCTAAATATCATCATCTCCAAATCACCTAAGATAGTCGAGATAAATTATGAAACATGGCTAATATAGTAGCACTAAGGAATAGATGTTTTTAGAAAGATCAAATTTTAAAATATAATTTTCTTTAAAAAAATATTTGCCCTCCTGGTGCTGGAGTGATAGCACAGTGGATAGGGCATTTGCCTTGCACGTGGCTAACCCGGGTTCGATTCCCAGCATCCCACATGGTACTGCCAGAAGTTCTTCCTGAGTGCAGAGCCAGGAGTTAACCCCCGTGCATCACTGGGTGTGACCCAAAAAGAAAAACAATAAAACTAAACAAAATTCAAAAAAAATTTGCTCTCCTTTGCAACATGTGTTCAGAATTTTCCATATACCAGATCTGTAATTTCCATAAATAATAGCATGGTGCTAAATCTATGTCAAAATTGCTGGTTTTTCTATTTTATTTCAAGTAATGCACAGCACACACAAAAATTCTTAGTTTAACATTGGTGGAGGAAAATAGGCACACGTGGCGGATGTGGTGTTAGAAGGACATATACATAGCACTCTCATTATTAGTATTATAAACCATGATACTTCCATTTAAAGGGGGAAATAAATGCAGAAAAAATAAAAAACATCTGCAAAATGTTGTGAAGTTTCACTTTTTACTGCAATTTTACTTATAAACTCAACAATTTTAAAGTACATATTTAAAGTTTAAGTCTCCCAATTAAGCAGGTATGGCCTAATCACTGAGAAAGCTCTCTCCTTGTTACATCAAGATTTGAGTGATCCACCCCCAAGAAAGTGCTTGTGTATTGACATTACAAGCCTGGCAGTTGAGAGTATTTCGGAGCAGTTTGTCTAATATTGTTGAAGTGTGTCGGGTCAAACCTGCATGCACCTCCTATGAGACCGTGAGTGCGGACAAGTATAAGGAGCATTACTGTGAAAACGGCAGCACATTCCCCATATGTTACTGCCTGCTCACCTCCCACACTCACATTTATCCTTCATAAGGTAATTATTCATCATGTACTGTCTGGAAAGGTAAATGTGATTTTTAAAATTCACTGTATTCATTGTTTACATTATAAGCATGTCTATAATTTGGTCATCTTTTTTTTTCTCCTCTATGTCAGATACTTGCCATGTCAGTCACACTTACTGCTCATCCTCTACTATATATTTAACCCACTCATTTTCCATTGTATTTTAACTGTTCCAAGTACTAAAAAATAAGGTCTATTCCAACACCTCAATCTGAAATGTTCCTTACTCAGTATAAAGCCGACCATTACTCAAATTAAGGTCAAATATACTAGTATTTCTTGTTTAAGCTTAAATTCATTCCAATTGTTTCTAATCTAGTCACCACTTGGAAATTTAGCACATAAGTATATTTTAATTTATCCAATCCCATTGTGTTATCATCCAACACATAGTTTCTTAAACTGCTGGATTGACTCCATATGGGATCACATAACTTTCTAACATTTTGAAAAATAAATTTCCTTATGGATAATTATCAGTAAATGTTTGATTTTATACCCAGGGTTATTAGAGGGGTTACAAATAGAACAAGTTTTAGAAGTCCTCACAAACTGAAGTGTGAGGTCTCTACATAGTTTCATTACACTCAATTTATGATTCTGCAGCCACAGTTTGATTACCAATGCTGGATGTCATATATAAAAACATGTTTCATAAATTCATGCTGGCAGCTAGGCAGAAGCAGAAATTTATGTGATAATGTTAAATAATTTGATAACTAGAATAATTTTAGTTTTTAAAATACAAATTTTGTGTTTATCTGTGTAAATATAAGGACACATCAATTGCAATGTGCTGTCAGTGTCAGGGTGAAAAGAGTGTGAAGAACTAGGGAGAAAGTTCAAGTCATAGGACATATGCCTTGCATGTAAAAAGCCTTGAGTTCAGTTCATGGTTTGCATGGTTTGCTGAGATTCCCCCAGCCCCACATGTGTCATCACAATGATGTAAAAAAATAATAGTGAAATCTTGATATCAATCTACTGAACTATCAATGAACAATATTGCCAGGAAGATATTACTATCCCCATGTTAGAGATGAAGAAAGGAATAATTCCTTCAACATAAGGAAGATGTTGAAGAACTTTAGCTTTGTTAAGGAACTTTGTGGAAGAAGTTTGTTGGAGGAGGCAGTCCAAGTTCTTGGGAGTGTAAGAGTGGAGTACTAGGTGTACTAATCTAATTGGTCATTTTATACAATTAAAATATATAATATAATAGAAGGAGGTGAGAGATAGAGCACATGAGTCTCTGGTCAGGCAACCAACCGGACTCTCTGCACCTTCATCTATGTCCAGACAGATGGCAGCACAGCAGGGATCTCACCTAGGTGCAACAGGTTATGTCCTGATATTAAAGGAAGCCAAGAAAACTGGGAGCTGCTGGGGTACAGTCCAGAGGCCCCATGACAGAAAACAGAGAAGCACATTTCAGCAAGGGGACACAGGTGAAAGGTCTCCCATTGCAGATTCCAGATCAGATACCAGAACACTGCAGAGAAAACAGTGTAAACATCAGGTCATCTTACACTTGGAGGTGAGCAGACAATAGGAGACAGGGCCAGTGACATCATACAAGGGACCTGAACCCATCTGCTTGAACTTTAATGTTGTAAACATCTGAGTTTTGTAAGTAAGTTTTACGTACAGTGCTCAAAAACCCAGGATCTCAGGAATAAATCCACTTTCACACTAACAGTAGGAAATTAAAGTTCCTAATAAGATGTGCCTGGTCTCATCTCCTTTCACAGACGCTAAATTTTATGCTTCATTTAGAACTATTCTCTTGGAAATACATCTGAGAGCAAGCTGAGTGAGCAGCACTTCCTGAACGAGGAACAAAAGGTCCACAGAGAAAAAGGCAAAAGAAGCAGAGATTTGATCTGACTAAGCAAGTCCACCACAATTAGGGAGATCTTGAAAACCTATCCTGAAGAATGAGGTGTTCATGATTCAGATCTGCAACCCCAGCCCTGTACCTATACCACAGACAGGGCCCCTAAAATAATAAATCTGAAGACAAACTAGGTTTGAAACCTGGAGACCAAGGAATTATTCAGAATGAGAGATTCACTAGAAAAAAAGTCTGACAAGCCTGCTGACTCATTTGGTCCAGGACCTAGCACAAAGTAGCAATTTGCAAAGCACCTAAATCATACAGGATGGAGGTTCATTTATTTGCTTCAAACTGTTCATGAGGGAGAGTGTATGTTGGAACTCTCTGGACACAGAGGCACTGAGTATTTTTAGGAACCACTCTGGGGAAACCTCTCTGCCTAACTAGAATCAGAGATAAAGGATTCCATTTTAGGGTTCTCTCTATCTTCCTAGAGCTAGTGGACAGTTCCATCATGCTCTTTACTAGCCCACCAGGCTACTACTGAAGCTGTAGGAGCTGCTAGGGTAATTATGCGGGGGAACACAATCTTTGTACCTACCCCTGACCTCATTATAAAGCCTTAGTGACTAGACTATAAAGCTACCAGTACCTTCTAAAAAGATTATACCTTTACCTAAAATATCAATTATTGTAGATATCTTTAGGAAGTTTCATACTGTCATACTTAGAGGTCAACAGGATTTATAAATGTGCCCCTGCCCAGGAAAATTATTTAGGTACTCGCATAATTTTAAAAAGTTTATATCTTTGATTCTGGCTGAAATTGGAATCTGAGAGAACCCTTTCCCTAGATGACCAACAAGTTGTGGAATACCTTTAATACTAAGAGAATTAGAAAATAAACAAGGCTACCTAGATGACACAGAAGTTCCAGACAACCAAAACATAGGGCAGAGTCGAATGTGAGCTTTTAATACTATCTTCTAGTTTTGAAAGAGTAGCTGTATTACCAAACACCGAGAAATGAATAAAGTCAAGTAAAATGCACAAACAGGACTATTGCAAATTAAAGAACATGGAAAAGCCTGAGAAAAATCTCAATAAAGTCAAGCACACATGATGAACTCAAAGTCATGAGAAAAACAAGTGAATGAATAGTATGATAACTTCTAAAGATAGATGAGAAATTAAATTGAAATGTACAATAATTAAATTGAAAAATACATGAGAGGGCTTTAATTTCAGACTAGATACAGAAGAATGAAAAAGCTCAAAGACAGGTCACTATTTAAGTGGGAGAGCAAGAGTTCACCCAATTGAAACAACAAAGGATTTTAAAAGAATTACTTAAATGAAGATTACTTAAGGGAGCTATGGGAAAATAGCAAGCAGAATAATGCTTACATTACAGATTAGAGGGGTTAAAAAAAAGGAATAGAAAACCTATTTGGTTTTGTTTCATGCTACATTTTATTGAGGTACTCTAATTGAATGTTAATGATAGTTTCATCAGGCATTGTTCCAACAACACAAATAACACCAGAATGTCCCACATTCATCCTCAGACTGTTGTGAGGGACAAAGTTTCTTCCTATCATTCTTTTTCCTCTCCCTTGTAGACTTAGTTCAAGTGGACCAAATATGTTCCCTTTGGCAATCTGTTGCTACCTTATTTTTTATCATTTTATGTCAGATGAGATCATTCTGTACCTTTTCCTTTCCTTCTGACTTAATTCCGCATGATAGTCTCTAGTTAAATCCACATAGTAGCAAATTTAATGATTTCATCATTTTTTTACTGGCTAATTAAATTTAAATTTTTTAATTTTAATTTAATACATTTATTTATTTTTTATTAGTGAATCACCATGAGTTACAGTTACAAACTTGTGAACTTTCATGTTTGCATTTTGTTTATATCACTCCACCAGTGCCCAGTCTCCTCCACCAATGTTTCCAGTATCACTTCCACCCTCCCACCCCATCCCCCCACCCCACCTCTGTGGCAGGGCATTCCCCCTTGTTCTCTCTCCTTTTGGGTGTTGTGGTTTTCAACAGAGGCACTACATGGCCATCATGTTTGGTCTGTATTCTATTTTCAGAGTGCATCTCCCATCCCATGCAGGTCCTCAAACCACACTTTACCTGGTGTTCCCTTCTCTATGCAAGCTGCCCCTTCATCCAGCATGTGGGGCCAGCTTCCAAGCCTTGTAGCCAGCCTCCTGGTACTTATCTCTACTATTCTTGGATGTTAGCATCCTATTCTGTTATTTTATTTTATATTCCACAGATGAGTGCAATCCTACTATGTCTGTCTCTCTATTTCTGACTCATTTCACTTAGCATGATACTTTCCATGTTGATCCACTTACATGCAGCAAAGTTCATGACTTCATCTTTTCTAACAGCTGCATAGTATTCCATTGTGTAGATATACCAAAGTTTCTTTAACCAGTCATCTGTTCTCGGGCACTCAGGTTTTTTCCAGATTCTGGCTATTGTAAACAGTGCTGCAATGAACATATAAATGCAGATGTCATTTTGACTGTACTTTTTTGCCTCTCCAGGATATATTACCAGAAGTAGTATTGCTGGGTCAAATGGGAGCTCAATTTCTAATTTTTTGAGAAACGAACACACTGTTTTCCAAAAGGGCTGAACCAGTCGGCATTCCCACCAGCAGTGTAGGAGGGTCGCTTTTTCTCCACATCCACGCCAACACACTCCCCAACCTCAAACTCTACTATAAAAAAACAGTAATAATCAAAACAGCATGGTACTGGTCCAAAGGCAGATCCGCAGACCAATGGAACAGGGTGGAATATCCCTACACACAACCCCAATTGTATAAACATCTAATATTTGATAAGGGAGCAAGAAATGTGAAGTGGAGCAAAGAAAGCCTCTTCAACAAATGGTGCTGGCATAACTGGACAACCACTTGTAAAAAACTGGGTATAGATCTAGACCTATCACCATGCACAAAATTCAGATCAAAATGGATTAAAGACCTCAACATCAGACCAGAATCCATAAGGTACATTGAAGACAAGATTGGCAAAACTCTCCACGACATTGAAGCTATTGGTATATTCAAAGATGACATGTCACTGACCAACCAAGTGGAAGCAGAGAAAAAAAATGGGACTATATTAAATTAAGAAGCTTCTGCACTGCAAAAGATACAGGGACCAACGTACAAAGACAAACTACAGAATAGGAAAGAATATTCACCCAATACCCATCAGATAAGGGCTGATATCAAGGATATACAAGGCACTAGTTGGAATCTACAAGAAGAAAACTCCCAACCCCATCAAAAAATGGGGGATGGAAATGAACAGAAACTTTCTCAAGGAAGAAATACAAATGCCCAAAAGGCAAATGAAAAAGTGCTCTTCATCACTAATCATCAGGGAGATGCAGATCAAAACAGCTATGAGATACCACCTCACACCACAGAGAATGGCACACATCCAAATGATTTCATCATTTTTTATAGATACACGGAACAAGAAAAAGATATTAAGGGCATCCAGATAGGAAAGGAAGAAATTAAACTCTCAATATTTGCAGATGATATGATATTATATCTAGAGAATCCTAAAGCCTCTACCAAGAAACTTTAAGAGACAATAGACTTGTACAGTAAAGTTTCAGACTATAAAATCAATACCCCAAAGTCCATGGCCTTCCTATATGCAAACAATGAGAGAGAGGAAAGGAATATGAAAAAAGCAATCCCATTCACAATCATGCCCCAGAAAATCAAGTACCTCAGAATCAGCTTAACCAAGGAAGTAAAGGACCTCTACAAAGAAAACTATAAAATGCTACTCCATGATATAAAAGAGGACATGAGGAAATGAAAACATATCCCCTGCTCATGGATAGGGAGAATCAACATTGTCAAAATGACAATAATCCCCAAAGCATTATACAGATTCAACGTGATCCCTATAAAGAAACCCATGAAATTCTTCAAAGAAATGGACCAAGGAATCCTGAAATTCTTATGGAACAACAAATACCCACAATAGCTAATGCAATTGTTGGGAAAAAGACTATGGGATGCATCACCCTCCCCAAGCTTAAACTTTACTACAAAGTGGTAACAATTAAAACAGCATGGTACTGGAACAAAGGTGAAGTCGCAGACCAATAAATGGAACAGGGTGGAATATCCCTGCACACAACCCCAAATGTATCATCATTTAATCTTTGATAAATGTGAAATGGAAAAAGCAAAGCCTCTTTAACAAATGGTGCTGGCAGAACTGGACAACCATATGCAAAAGAATGGGCTTAGACCTTAATACCATGCAAAAAAGTCAGATCAAAATGGATTAAAGACCTAATATCAGACCACAATCCATAAGGTACATTGAAGACAAGATCGGCAACACTCTCCATGATATTGAAGCTAAAGTTATCTTCAAAGATGACACACAACTGATCAACCAAGTGGAAACAGAGATAAACAAATGGGACAATCTTAAACTAAGAAGCTTCTGCACCGCAAAAGATACTGTGACCAGAATACAAAGACAATCTACAGAATGGGAAAGGATATTCACCCAATACCCATCCAATAAGGGGCTGATATCAAGGGTATCACTGGTTGAACTGGTTGAACTCTACAAGAAGAAAACATCCAACCCCATCAGAAAATGGGGCAAAGAAATGAACAGAAACTTTCTCAAGGAAGAAATACAAATTCCCAAAAGGCACATGAAAAAGTGGTCTTCATCACTAATCATCAGGGAGATGCAGAATAAAACAATTATGAGATACCACCTCACACCATAGAGACTGGCACACATCCAAAAGAACAAAAGCAACAGGTGTTGGCATGTATGTGGGAAGAAAGGGACCCTTCTATACTGCTGGTGGGAATGCTGACTGGTTCAGCCCTTTTGGAAAACAATATGGTCGCTTCTCATAAAATTAGAAATTGTTGACCCCACAATACCACTTCTGGGAATATATCCTGGAGAGGCAAAGAAGTAAGTTGAAATGACATCTGCATTTATATGTTCATTGCAGCACTGTTTACAATAGCCAGAATCTGGAAAAAACCCGAGTGCCCGACAACAGATGACTGGTGAAAGAAACTTTTGTACATCTACACAATGGAATACTATGCAGCTGTTAGAAAAGATGAAGTCATGAACTTTGCTGCATGTAAGTGGATCAACATGGAAAGTATCATGCTAAGTGAAATAAGTCAGAAAGATAGAGACAGACATAGAAAGATTGCACTCATCTGTGGAATATAAAAATAACAGAATAAGAGACTTACACCCAAGAATAGTAGAAATAAGGCTTCCATGGCTTGGAAGCTGGCCTCACATGTAGCTCATATAGAGAAGGGAACACCAAGTAAAGTGTGGTCGGATGACCCGCTCAGGATGGCAGATGCATGCTGAAAGTAGACTATAGATTGAAGACAATGGCCACTCAATATCTCTATTGCAACCACATCACCCCAAAGGAGAGAGAAAACAAAAGGGAATGCCCTGCCACAGAGGTGGGATGGGGCGGGGTGATGGTACTGGGGGGTGGGAGGGATACTGGGATAATCGGTGCTGGAAAATGGGCACTGGTGGAGGGATGAGTTCTTGATCATTGTATGACTGAAACATAAGCACAAAAATATGTAAATCTGTAACTGTGCCCTCATGGTGATTCACTAATAAAGAGAAAAAAAATCGTCAAGAAGATAGCGTTAAATAAGAGTGGATTACTATATGGTGGTTAAAAGGAAAGCCATAATAAATGAAATAGCTTGATTCTTGATCTCTGAATTTTCTTAACTATGAGAACTAGCTTATGCCTTATATATTAGTTTGTTGTTGATATCGATTTTAGGGAATTTTACTATAAAAATAATCAAAGAGTCAATCATATAAATGTATATAGTTGGGAATTTAAAATATATATACTATCTCAATTCAATGTCAACTATAATAAAATGTCCCACTAGGCAAACGGGAGCAAAGAAAATAATGGTCTCAACAATAGTTTGCATTAATATTTTGTATTACCTTTTAAGTTATTATTCAGACACTTTAATTTCTTTATATAATGTAAAAAGAACTCTACAAATCACTCCACAAATAAATGAACAACTAAACCTGAAGAGCTATTATTGGAAAGTAAAATAAAATGTGAAATCAAGTAACTTGTTAGCTTTTCTTTTTGTTAATTTTGTTAATTTTTCTCTTTCAAAGTGTCTTCTATCCTAGAGGCCAACAGGTTGCGTAAAGGAATCCTCATTGACTTTGGCAAATCCTACTTTATGTGCTTTTGTATTCTTTTGCAAAAATGTATACATTGTGTACTTGTGTACACATTACTTTTGTGGAAAATGTGCATACATTTATTTCTCAAAACATGAAAAAATAATAACATTATAACCTCAGAGAATGATTAATAGAAAAAGTAATCTAACTGTACACTAGTAAGGGACTCTTTAAGACTAGGCTCTGCATTCTAACTTCTAGTGAGACTCCTGTCCAATAGAATATTACGCAAACGTTATGCAGGAACCCATCTTTAGTCATTGTTCAGATGCACTGTTCAGAGATGAATCCCTTGGAATAAAAGTTTGTGGTCCAAAAACACAAGAAAATCTAAGCACTGAAGAAACAACCACAACATTTTCTCCTTGATTCATTATGTCTTTGGTACAAAATTCTCCAAGCTTCTACAATGTATATGGGAAATTAGGGCATACATGATGAAATACTATTGATAGAGCATGGCCCACGGTAGCATGATAACTATAATAATGAATGATGACAAGTCAGACAACTGCATCAATGGCTATTCTCTGCTCTGATATTTTAAGTTATCAACATGACATCACAAACTGCCAGGGAAAAACATGTGAAGGTGCAGAGAGAAGAAAGAACCCTCCTATCCATAGTTCTTTAATGGTTATAGCTTGAGATGTTCCTAATTACAGGTACATAATACATGCAAATCTGCTATTTCTTTAACAAATGAGAATTTCATCAAAAGCTGAATGCCAAGTTCATCAGTCTAAAAATTAGCATTTATTTTGTTTTGGAAAATGTTAAAACTTAAGTCTTTCATTTTATACACACTGGAATTTTGACAATATAGAAGAACTTATAACTGACCTATTAGTCCACACAAAAACTTAGATTTCTAATAACATTCATATCAGAGAAATAAGAAAGTTTCAATATTAGGGTAAATTTAGTTATTTTTTATGCCAAAAGCTTTGAAAATTTGCCACAGAGTTGAGTCCCCTAATTTCAATAACAATTTATGTACAAGTATAAATGTACATATCACTGATTTGGGGATTATCCTCTGTGCAAAAAATAAGTATCTTAAAGAAATAACTAGCTGTTCCTTTTTTATGCATCCCATTTTTCTATTCTTTTTATCTGAGTTTTAATTGATCCAATATTGAATTTTAATATATGAATTTCTTGTGTAGTAATAACTTCAAGAAAGTAAATGACATATATAATGATGGTACTAGCATTTTAATCTTTTAATTCAGGAAAAATATATATAAGGGACTGGAGTGATAGCACAGCGGGTAGGGCATTTGCCTTGCACACGGCCGACCTGGGTTCGATTCCCAGCATCCCATATGGTCCCCTGAGCACTGCCAGGGGTAATTCCTGAGTGCAGAGCCAGGAGTGACCTTTGTGCATTGCTGGGTGTGTCCCAAAAAGCAAATATATATATATACACATATATATATGATAAGATACAGACTTAATTTATAAAAGATAAATTAAGATATCTAAGTTGACAAACTATATAATAGATGCCTGTTAAAATCACTGTATATGGGAAGTTTTATGTATTTATACAATTAATGCATTCATAATATATAATATACCAAATATAAATGTGTTATTTTGCTCAACCAGAATTATGTAATTTTTAACCGGGTAAAGATTTTAAAATTTTCCAGAAAAGAATTCTAGATTAACAAGAATTTGCTTCTGACAGTTTAATGCAACAGTGAAGCTAAGTCTGAATATACTGACATATTTTTGTTGCATATGAAAATACAAGGAACTTATTAAATATTATTATATTCCATGACAAGAACTATGATTATGCTGAAAATTCAATCAGGTTTCCTTGTCATCCCAACAATGGTAATTTTAACATGTTCATAATAAAAATCCATCGAATCACGAATATTGCCTTCAACAAACAGAATGAAGCCAGATACTGTCTATAATTTAAAAAACACAAAGTATATTGCAGTTTATTTATATTTCAACGGCATGGTACTTAAGTAAAAGTGCAGTTTTTGAAATGGAATAACAATTTATGTGCATATATACATGTATATATCACTGATTTTTTTATAGTCTTACTCATGAACTTACCCAATAGCCTTGTACTTGCTGCTAATGAAAAGAGAACAGGCTCTACAAATCTTCTCAAGTCCCTCTTGGCAAGAAAACTATTACAGAAAAGAATACAAGGAAATCTGTGAAGCTTTTCCCTTGGCTTCTTGCTTTACTATAGGTTGTTAGGATACACTGAGAACTGTCAAAGGGTTTACACCCTTTGGTCAGTCAGGCTTTCATGGGGATGATTGGACTTTGCCAAGCACTGATAAATTAGAAACAGTGTGAAAGAGACTGGAGTCAGGCTTACAAACTCTAGACAAAGGCATTTTGCTGCTGATGGCAGGTCTTGTCAGAGTTAGTTCAAACAGCCTGGAATTACTTCAAGTCCAGATATCTAAGCACTACTAATCTGCAGCTTTGCACACTGTATTTTCAAAGACATTCAGCTCCAGAGTGGGAGAACAACCAAGTCTACATAATTGTTTAGGAATGTGAAAATTCTTAACTTCCATATTAGGCAAAAAATGCTCATTAAATGTGAGATTGTGGAGAGAGGGTTGTCCTCCAAACTACCTCAAAAATTTATAAGAAACTAAAAATATGCTTTTATTATTTTTAAAATATTTAAAGAATAAATGCATAATTCTTTGATAAATGTGAAAAAACAGTAAGATGAGACTTGACTTCATTTTATAGCTTTTATTTTTTAATTTTTTTTAAATTTTTTATTTTTAAATGAATCTCCATGAGGTACAGTTACAGGGACTTGCAAGGTTTCGTGCTTACGTTTCAGTCATACAATGATCGAGTACCCATCCCTCCACCAGTGCCCATTCTCCACCACCAATGATCCCAGTATCCCTGCCACCATCCCCACCCCACCTCGACTCTGTGGCAGCGCTTTCCCTTTTGCTCTCTCTCTCCTTTGGGGTGTTGTGGTTTGCATCATAGATATTGAGTGGCCATCATGTTTGGTCTGTAGTCTACTTTCAGCTCACATCTCCCATCCCAAGAGGGCCCTCCAAGCACCCTTTACTTGGTGGTCCCTTCTCTAACTAAGCTGCCTTTTCCCCCAGCATGTGAGGCTGGCTTCCAAGCCATGGAGCAATTCTCCTGGTACATGTCTCTACTATTCTTGGGTGTAAGTCTCAAATTCTGTTACTTTATATTCCACAAATGAGTGCAATCTTTCTATGTCTGTCCCTCTCTTTCTGACTCATTTCACTTAGCATGATACTCTCTATGTCTATCCACTTATATGCGCATTTCATGATTTCATCCTAACAGCTGTATAGTATTCCATTATGAAGATGTACCAGAATTTCTTTAACCAGTCATCTGTTCTTGGGCACTCGGGTCTTTTCCAGTTTCTGGCTATTGTTTGACCTCATTTTTGTACATAATTGTAGATGAGTGTTTCACAGAAATTGAAAAATTCATCTACATAGAAAATAGTAAGTGCTATATCGATAGAATGAATACTTTAAAGTTCTTATTTAATTTCAATTTTCACATGGCATATGGATATCATACATCACAATATAAAATTTATCAAGTAATGAAAGTATATCTTTATTGGTCTATAAATAGATACATGATGTATACACAAAGATGGGGTTTCTGGAAAGATCATTTTCCATGCCAGTTAGGCAATGAACCAGACAGGAACTAACTAACTTAGGAACCGGTATCCAACTTAACAGAATCTAGGAATATATTTTATTCTGCCAATATCATCTGGACTTGAAATGCACTTTTGTAATCTAACAAATGTTCATGATGTATAACACATATGTTAGTTTTTAGTTTCTGCAGTAAATAACAATTTTAAATAGTATATTTCTATTTACTATTGTGTTAACATTGCCAGTTCATTTTTAAAAATTCATTTTAAACTTATATAAAATAGAAATTATTATCTAATTAAGGTTGTCAAAGATTAATTATTATATCATTTGTCATGTCAAAGAACTTGATATAAAGCTTAACGAGTATTTTTGTTTTTCTAAACTCAGAATTTTATTTGGTAGTAAGATATTACCTTAAAAAGTTTTTTTGTTCCTGTATAAAAATGGGTCAGCTTAATAATCTTATGCATTATTTATCCACCATCTCAATAATATCCTTAACAGGATATAATAAATATTTTTGGAAATTTGCTAAATTTTGATAAAATATCTTAGAAAAAATATATTTAAATATATGCACTGATACAAATTTTATGACCTGGTGCTGCTATATGTTTGTTCCAGAGACATTAGTAAGAATGCTTCATTTCATCTTTAAAATATTCACATTAATAAGGATACATTTCACACTTTTCATTATGCTGCTCAATTTCATTATGCTTCTCAAATTCTCCAAAAATTAATAAATCAGTGAATTCCTTAATTCACTGATTAAGAAATTAAGAAATTACTGTGAATTAAGGACTTCACAGTAATATGAATTTAAGCTGAATCCAGTAATCATCTCTTAATTTTACTTAATGCAATGTGTATATTCACATGGCAAATTAGCTGATTTAGTTGACCCCTGCTCAGTTCATGGATCAATTCACCAAACGTATTTATATATTTCCCCAAAGTCATACACCAGTGAGCCACAAAATTAGGATCTCTTTCTTTCATGGATGCATTAGTTCCTTGATTTTTCAACTTTTCTCTTTTTCACTTAACTATTTCCATTCTTTAAAAAAAAACATTTTACTTGGAGAATATGAAAATAGGTATATGGATATTGTTTTACATTTTTGAATATAGTTAGTTTTGGTCCTGATGCCATTTGAAAATTGCACTATCAATTTATTTGAGATACTGTAGTATGTTACATTAATTTTAATATAAACTTATGTCTCATTCTAAACTTTTGATGATATTCCATTAATATCTATCTTACTTTTTGGTAGCAAACTTATTATAATTATTACTTTTATAGCACCTGACAACTCAATCTACCCTTATAAGTTTTCTTTACAAAATTGGATTCACTCCTCTCATTTCTTAACTATACCTATACATTTTATTAACATTACAAGTTTTACATGCTAGGAATTGAATATGGTTTTATGCATGCTAGGCATGTGCTTTATTGCTGAGTCACATCCTGGGCTCTAATATTCCAAATTAATAGAAAAAAATAAGTGGGATATATCAGAATCACAAAACTAAATACTTTCAATGTGGAGAATATTTGATGAGTGAAATTTTCCCTGGTAAAATTGTTTGATCTTAGAAATTTTTCTTTTCTTCATTTTCAGGACAGCTCCCAAGTAGCTTTAAGGGAAGCCAGAGTACAGAGGCTTTTTTTGATAACAAAAGGGAAAAGCCAAGAGGGAAACACAGCTTAATACCTGGACCTAACAATACAGAGGACACTGGGATCTTTCCCAGTGCTGCTCGACCCGCCAGGACTATACTTGAAAGGAGAGGTGAGGGGCACATACAGTGCTGAGGATCAAACTGAGTCTTGTGAATTCAAAGCATATGTCCAACATTTTGAAATGTCCCCTCACCACTTCTTTTTTGGAACTAGTCTTCCAACTTCTTCCAAGATAGCCATTTCCTAACATTCTTTAAAATTCTTCATTGCCTCTGGAGTTTATAATTTATAATGAAGTACTCATTTCTCTGAGGTTGTAAAATACCATATATTGCTATAATTACCTTATTTCTCATTTATAATGTTATACAGTTGCATATTTCATTTATCTTTAAAAATAGCAGATTTTTTTCCCCCACATACACTGTCCTTTAAAAGATAGGGCTATGTGTGCACTCAGACAAATTCTATTTTTCATCCTATTTATATTATATGTTAAAATAATCCCTCTCAGGGCCAGTGTAATGGTACAGCAGGTAGGGTATTTGCATTTGCATTGAGTCAGATCCCCAGAATCCCATATGGTGCCGTATCACCATAGGGTGTGATCCCTGATTGCAGAGCTTGAATAAGCCCCAAAAAGTGTTGGGTATGGCCCCCAAACCCAAATATAAACAATGATAATAATAATAATAACACTGTATGTAGCACTGTCATCCCGTTGATCAATTTGCTCGAGAGGGTACCAGTAACGTCTCCATTGTGAGACTTGTTGTTACTGTTTTTGGCACATTGAATATGCCACGGGTAGCTTGGCAGGCTCTGCCATGCAGGCGGGATACTCCTGGTAGCTTGCCAGGCTCTCCGAGATGGACGGAGGAATCAAACCCAGATTGGCTGCGTGTAAGGCAAACGCCCTACCCACTCTGCTATTGCTCCAGTCCAAGTCACAATCTTCCTTAAATCAATACCAATATTAACCGATCCCTTTAAATTGCAGCATATAATGACTTATGACTATTTAAAACACAATCTGTAGACAAACTGACAAAACAGGGACCGAAACAATAGCACAATGGGATAGGTGTTTCCCTTGCACCCGGATGACCAATGTTCGATCACCAGCACCCCATATGGTTCCCACATTCCACCAGGAGTGATCCCTGAGCATAGAGAGAGGAATAAGGTTGAAAATTTTCATTTGTCTTTTGTAAGCTGTGACTTTTGCAAGTTCTTGGTTTAAATGCATTCACTTCCCCACCCTCGACCCTCCATCCCAGATCAGGTTTAGGTTATTCTACTTAGTACTCCATAAAAGGCAAATAAAGAAAAATATTTCTTTTCTACAGAACTTGTCTGGTGCTTGTAATTAATTGAAGTTGTTAGAAACCATGAACTTGAGGGACCTCAGTATGTTAGATTCTCATTGACTAAACTAAAGACATGTTTAAGGCAAGAACAATAGGACTTGTTTCAACCAACCATATACCTATGACCTTAATTCTCTTTTTGAAGCAGGATACTGCTTTTATTCTCTAGACAAGAATTATTAGGCTCCTCAACTTCTAGCACTGACGAACTCCAAGCTGACCTCTCAGCAAAAGAACTGTCGGAGCACTGTCATGCATTGTTCATAAATTTGCTCGAGAGGGCACCAGCAACATCTTCATTGTGAGTTTTGGTACTGTTTTTGGCATATTGAATACAGCATGGGGAGCTTGTCAGGCTCTGCCATGTGGGTGGGATACTCTCGGTAGCTTGCCGGGCTGTCCGAGAGAGATGGAGGAATCGAACCTGGGTTGGCCAAGTGCAAGGCAAACGTCCTACCCGCTGTGCTATTGCTCCAGCCCAGCAAAAGAACTATATGCTTCCTTCCTGTCTCCACTTTTCTCTGTGCCTGTACCTGGTAGTTTCCCCATGCCTAAGATCTGTGATCCTTTCATTGGCTCTCAGTTCCCATACACTATGCATTATTTTGACATACAGAGAATTTGATAAAATAGTTTTATTTAGGGGAGGAATGAATAAAGATAAGCATGATACAAAAGCATTTTCATTCCTTTTAAAACCACACTCTGAGTTAAGAAATATTGAAGCGTGGGTGAAAATGAATTTGGGTTCTAAGTTCAAATACTTTGGGTTCATATCCTGAATTCATGAGTTATTCTCCCATGACATTAGAATCTCCTAAACCCTGAACTTCAAAGAAGTTAAAAAGTAAGAATGTTCATTTACTTATATTCTTACAGAGAAATTGTACTCAAAGGAAAGAAGTTTACATGCGAAGGGTAGAATTCCTATTTATATGAAAAATTGTGGTGATCAATGAGTTCACTTTTAAGAGTTCCAGAGATTTCCACAGTGCCTTAAATACATTCTATTCCTTTCCCCTTGGTAAACTCATTCAGCAAGCACAAAAATATCAAGATTACAGGTGGCAGATTTCTTTGTTTCCTAACTTTATGTTCTTTGCGCTATAAACTGTCACAATTTTCAAACCTGAATAGTCTACAATATTTTCTACCCCTCTGTTTAAATTTTCCTCAAGTGTCTCTTTGCCCCCATGTATCTGTCTAATGAAATAGAATATAGCATTTGCAAATGTCATGTGGGAAATGAACAAAGAACATTTCAAGCAGCAGTACTTACAAACTAGAGGCTCGTAATACACCTATTTTTTTATACTCAAAAGTCATATCATGCTCAACGGGAAACTATTTCGTGTTTAGGAGGCAGTAAGATATTTGGGATAACTGTTTTTTTTACTGAGTTCTATACTGCTATTTTCTAATATCAATATCCATTGACTCATTTTTCATAATTAAATTTATTATGATATACTTAAATAAATATAATTTCATTAAGACTAAATAGTACCTCCCAATAAGACACTTGGAGAAGTTCCACCTGATAGAGAAAAATGCAATACTTGAAAAAAGATCTGGCTATCAGTGAAAATTTTCAAATAATGTGACTTCCAAAATTTGACATTGATTTACATTTTTGGTTTGATAGAAACCCAATATTTTAAAAAAATCCAAAAAAGTTAAAATATGCTTATACACTTAATTTCAGAAAATAATATACATTTTTAAATAATATACATTAATTTCAGAAAATAAATACATTCATTTATTTGAATGTTACTGTAAGTAAAATGTATATGGGAGCTGAGAGAGCAATTTATTTAGGATTACACAAAGTTATCATAGCAGTATTTGGGTATTTGGAAATTAGAAAAAATTGGAACAGTTGATTTCAAAGTAGATTAGTGCACACATACACACAGAGAAAGCACATGCGTTCTATAACAAATGCTGACAGAGACTGTTTGACTGAGACATAATATCATGAATAAATATGAGCCAACTAAAATTTTGAAACAAGAGCAGAAGGATACTCTAAGTTTATTTTTAATTGAATTCCTTAAGGTAAAAATCAGTTTGCAATTTAGTTTAATTAAGGATAAGAACAACCCACCCTCTTAATTTGGAAGGTAATGGAGGTATGAGATATATTATCAAAAAACATAATTTAAGTCATAGTCTTCTAATAATTTTGCTGTGAAAATAACATTATTTGCCTGCTATTTGTTTTCTTTTGCTATAAAAAAGGTTTATATTAATAATAACTACTCAAACACTGAATAGTCGATCTTTCCATACTTTTTACTTGTGGGATATTTGACCCATAGCAGACGGAATTTGTCTCTAAATTATTCAATCCAATATCCTTTGGCTTCAAGCAATTGCATAAGAATCAATTTTCTCAAAGTTGCAGACTTTGATACATTTTTATACTTGGGAATTTTTATATTATTGCATAATGTCACAAAGGTCTGAAGTCTAATTAGAATAACTACTCCATTCAGAAAGTTCTAAATTCTCTAATTTTGTGGCACTTTTAATCTGCTTTTTTTTTGTTTGGGATTACTGACAGAAACAATAAATGCAACCCCACTATTTCTCCTCCAACAACCCACCCCCAAAACCTGTACTTGCTAAAAGACAGTAAGCATTTAGGGATGGAGAGGCCCAGCTTCTTGTATCTCCTTCAGAAGTAGTAACTTACAGGTCTACTGGCCAAAGGCCTATGTCTTCAACATAGCTGAGAGATCCAATGCCCTTACCTACACTGAATGAATTACCCACAATGAAGCCAAGAACCCAAGTTTTTCGTTTCTTCAGGCTAGGAACTTGCCCTTAAATTGTATCACCTTCAAAACCATCTTAATAGTCTAAGTTGACCACCAGAATATAGAAAAAAGGATAAAGTCAATTCCAGGTAAAGGCATGAAGTTTCCTAAGAATGACCACCTAAAATTCACTTTTTGAATAAATAATCTGACCTCTTTCGTTACAGAAGGAAGTAAGGACAAGCACTCTTGTAAGAAGTAAGAAGTAAGAGTAAGAAGTAAGGAGAGTCTGGTGTTCACAGCTGTTTAATTTTCACTCTTCCTCTTCTTTTCTTTTCACTAACCTCTCTGGTGTCCAGAGAGACTGAAGGACTTGTAGATGCTTTTCCAGTTAGCCCCAAGGACCTGATCCTGTTCCAACTATCCAAGACTAAAAGAAATGTGATACCTTTTACTTGAGAATAGCAAAAGCACTATTCTTGATATTTAGTATAGCTGAATGAAAAAATGAAGCATTTAAAAGGGAGATGGATATATCACCCTTGGATCCAGCATATAGTGAGGAGGACAAAAGAATTCTAGTGGTGAGGAAAAGAATACATAATAAGCAACAAGGGGCAAGCACAAAGTGATTCAGGTACATCAGTGGTGTTAAAAAATAATAAGGCTGAGTATCCAAACAACAGAGTCAACAACACTGAAATCATGAGGCCCAATTTTAACAACCAAGTTTAAAAAGGTGCCTGTCAAGATGGCAGGCTGGGCGTAGAGGGAAGGAGGCAACCTGGGATCTCTGGTGGAGGGAAATGGACACTGGTGGAGGAATCTTTGATGGAACACTGTATGTCTAAAACCCAACTATGAATAACTTTGTAAATAATAGTGCTTTATTTTTTAAATTATGTCCTGATAAGAGCAATAGCAATAGCAAAAGGTACAGTGCTTGCCTTGTGCATAGCCAATATTGATTCAATCCCAGGGACCAACTATGCTCTCCTGAACCCTACCAGAAGTGATTCCTGAACTCAGAGCAAGGAGTAAGCTCTGATCACCGAAGTGCAATCAGTTTTCCCTTCCCCACTGATACTTGTTGCTCTGTTTTCACTGACCTAAGTCTACATTTTACACATCCCTGCAAATTCCTGAACTCTCTCTGAGATAGGGTAGTTTATTCTTTCCCAAGATCTTTTTCAGCAATTGGGCTTAAGGAGACCAAGGAATAATGGATTATATTCAGAGACATGTTCAAATAAGTAACATAAAAGATCCTAAATACATACAGGGTGACTAGCAACACAGAAGGGCCCTAAGAGAATGCTCATCTCTGGGAAACAAATGAGAATCCTCTCAGACTTTGATAAGTAAAACAAAGACCCATTTTCATATAAAAAAAACACACACACAAAATGAGCAATACCTAACTCAGTCTTAAACTAAATTACTTCTCCTGGTAGGGATTTTTATCACTTCTACTTATTTTCCAACAAATTTTTTCTATATTCTAACTCTCACGGCAGAGCCTGGCAAGCTACCCATGGCATATTTGATATGCCAAAAACAGTAATAATAATGGGTCTCACTTCATGTTTCTGGAGCGAGCAGACAGCATTGGGCTACACTAGCATGAGACAGGGACGAATGAAGACGTTACTGGAGCTCACTAGAGCAAATCGATGAACAACAGGATGACAGTGCTACAGTGGTACATATTCTAACTCTGAGTTTCGGTTTTCTTATTATTCAATATTTTTATTCCTGAAAATACTAAAGAATCTGGGAAGTATGGGTGAAGACAGAGACCCAATGACACCAATCCTGAATCAATCTCAGTAGGGATTGATCCCCAAAACATATATATAAATAGATATATATTCATATGTACATATGTATGTACATATGTACACATACATATACATGTATATTCATAGAGTTCTCTAAGAATTTAGAAGAAAATTGAATAAAAATAACTAGTATATATTTTGTAAAATGTTATGTATAAAATTGCATTTATTCCATTATTAAAACATCACATTTTATTATTAAAATGCCACAATTGCTTATAAAATGTATTAGTATTATTATCAGATTATGGCATTATTATTACTCTATGGAGCTAATATATTTGGACAGTGCTTATCACTGAATGAGGATAGCCACTATGGACTCTCTTTTCTCCCCGGGATCCCTCTGGCTTCTTCTGCTACCAACCTCCCTGCTGCAATTGTACAGTGAGGCCAAGAATGCAAAGGACTCTTAAAATTCTGTTCACATCTATCCTCCTCCTAAGCAAGCAAGAAACAAAACCAGAAGTTCTAATGGTTCTAATAGTTCTAATGGTTTTCCATTCAAGTGGAGAACTCAACATGACAAACGACCTGGCACCTGAACTGCGCAGGAGGAAAAGAGCAGCGTGGAATGCCTCCAAGAGCATCGAAATAGTTGTTGAGAGGATAAAGAACCTCTAGCTCTGGGCACATCTTTTTGACTCCACCATTCTTCCTTCACTAACATATGCCTCAGAGACCTGGGCCCTACAAAAACAGCATAAGAACGCTATTCGGGTTTTCAAAGAGGAATCAAAACAGATTGGAATATCACGTTTCACTCAAGTGAGAGAAGAAATCTGGAGTTCTGACTTCCATCTACGATCAAGAATCAGGGACACTGCCTTGTTTGCCAAGGGTTGAAAATCAGATGGAATGGACAAGTAATGCAATTTGGACATGACCGCTGGACTAGAGCTGTTAGCGACTGGATTCCACGGGATGTCAAAAGGCCGAGTGTTAAGACTCTAAATGAATGGCTTGAGGTTCTTCGTGTTCCTGGAGAGAACAGACACCATTGGACTACACTAGCACGTGACAGGGACGAATGGAGATGTTACTGGCGCCCACTCGAGCAAATTGATGAACAATGGGGTGACAAGTGATACAAGTGATACAATGGTTCTCCACTGAGTCACCCCACCAGACCAAATGGAAGAGTGATCAGTATATCTGCACCAACACATCAGCCTGAGGCAGTGGCACCATTTGTGATAAATCTGATGATCCTTTAGAGAACATGGTCTGAGCTTTGCCAACAATACTCTCTGGCTTTGAGAAATTAAACCAATTTACAGTCCTGCTAGGTAGTCTTTTTCACATCCAGAGAAAGAACCCACTAGCCATGGAAATGATCCCAGTAACATTGGTTTGCATGTATCTGCTGAACCTTACACAATTTCTCTAATGTTGGAAAAGATTAAACACATTCTTCTTTGTTTCCTCTTTCTTATTGAGTTTTGTGTATTACTTACTTTTTTTTCAGAGCAATCAATGAAAACTATAAATTGCAGAAATAAAACATCAGAAAAAATAATACTGCATGATTTAAAGTTGAAGCTGTGAAACCTGTAACCAAAGGGTTCCTATAGAGTCTGACAGGATATGTTACCTTTGAAATTTTTGCGGTATCCTGTGACATCTTTAAGAATTTAACATAGTGCTTTGAGCCATATACCAACAAAGTTTGTGAACCATGACCATAAATAGCTGTTTTTATCATGGAAAAAAATCAATATAACATATTATCAATGTGGATTTTGTGTCCTAGAAATAAAGTAGATCCTTCTGTAAAACTGACAAGATTTCTCTGAAAGGGGGAAAAAAACAGATGCATTTTTTCCCCTTCTCTTACAGTGGAGTTGGAAGTGAGGAGGGGAGCAAGACCAGACAATCTAGTAAAGATAATTAACGGGTCATTGTAAATTTCACCTACATGAGATATATTATCAGATTGATAACAGAAATGCTAAGGGGAAGGATTAAAAACACTTAAAAGAGTGGAACCGGACTGGACAGGATACTTTCTCTTCTATACTTCACCTGCTCTGGGATGCGTGGTGGTTCTCTTTGACCCCTCACTTGTGCCTGGGTAGACACACAGCAGAAAGGACAGTTGATCTCACCCACCCTGAGAAAAAAAAGAAAATCGGGATTGCCTGGAATAAGCTATGGGACTTGAGAGGAAGGTGCTGAACCTAGGCAACAATGAAAGATCATCAGAGACAAACCATAAGGAAAATTCTGAAATTTGAGAAACAGAATCAGTGAGAGACCAGTGTGTGGACTTGAAGGGATAGAACCAGGGAGAGAATTGTGTGGTCTAAGGGCAACGTACATGAGAGTTAGTGAGAAACCAGTGTAAGACCTGGATGTAGAAGCCGGGGAATCTAAAGCTATCTTCCTAAAGCTACTACATTAATTATAACTTTATAGAGGTTTTTTTTTTGTTTTTGTTTTGTTTTTGTTTTTTGTTTTTTTTTTGCTTTTTGGGTCACACCTGGCGATGCACAGTGGTTACTCCTGGCTCTGCACTCAGGAATTACCCCTGGCCGTGCTCAGGGGACCATATGGGATGCTGGGATTTGAACCCGGGTCGGCCGCGTGCAAGGCAAACGCCCTACCCGCTGTGCTATCTCTCCAGCCCCTAGAGGTTTTCATTCTAATTTTACACACAAAATTCAAGGACCCACTCAGGAACTAAGATAGGTTTGCAGCAATATTTCTATTTACACAGTACACACAAATTTGGATGCACACTACTGGCAACACATTCCTAATCTGTTTGCTCACCCTATTCCAATTTTTTAAATTAAAACGTTTTTCCCCCACTGCTTGGTCAAAAAGTTTATTATTGTCTTTAAAGCACAGCAGTTGGGCTTTCGCCTTTCACGTGGCCAACCCATGTTGGATTCCTCCGCCCATCTCGGAGAGCCCGGCAAGCTACCGAGAGTATGGAGCCCACATGGCAGAGCCTGGCAAGCTACCCGTGCATATTGGATATGCCAAAAACAGTAACAATAAGTCTCTCAATGAGAGATGTTACTGGTGCCCACTCAAACAAATCGATGAGCAACAGGATGACAGTGACAGTGACAGAAAAATCCTCATTACAAATCATGGTTTGAATTTAGCCCTTTCCTAAGCTCTAAGGAAACTCATTTTTGTCTGGGTTATCAGAACTTTCTTCTGGAAATGCAAGAGACATTTTAGGACAGTTCCATCTCTTCTTTTTAACTTATCTCTTAGATGTTGTCTTACAAACAGTGTTGTTCAGTATAGCCACATGAGCATTGTTATACATATCCTACATCATTTCTGGCATTAGGTTTTTAATATGTTTAGAAAACTGTTCTCTTGTAGGCCTCTTCATCTTCTTCCATTCGGTTTCTGAGTTCATAATCAGGGAATTGTTTGATACTATGAGAAAGAGACAAACCTCCAGCCACAGCTCCTTTTCAGGACCCAGAAACCTTGTTTCCGATATTAGTTCTGGCAATTTCTTTATCCAAATAGCAGATGAAGGCACCAGAAGTGATCCCTTAATGCAAAACAGGAATAAACCCTGAACACAGCCAACTATGACCCCCAAACCAAAAATAAGATAAATTGTGTAAGAACAAGAAATAAATTCTATGTAATGTAGGTTTTTTTAAAATAACTACAAAAGTAGCCAAAATTAAAAAATTAAGATTAATAGCATTTTTGAAGGTGAGGTGGGGCATGCCAAACCCAGCACTACTCAGAACGGACTCCTGGTTATGCTCAGCAATCACTGCTGGTGTTGCGGAGGGATCAGACACATGTGGTACTAGGGATAGAGCCAAGGCCAAAATGTGCTAGGCAAATGCCATAGCTCTATACTATCTCTCTGACCTTGACAAGCAACATTTCTAAAGACCCTCTCTTATATATGTTAATTTTTATTTTTTGAAGAAAACATTTATATTTTAGTTCTGGTCACTAAACATAGCCAAAAAGTCAAGTTTTAACTCTTAAAGCTTTCATTTAAATGGACTTATTTAAAAAGTCATGCTACCATGAACGAGTTCATTGTAATAAGAAGAATTCCAAAATTCCAATGTAATGTTCTCATTTTTATGTCTAAATAAAAACAGTAACAAATAGACCAAAACAAAGACATCAGGACTTTGATAATCTACCAGATGGTCGGCAGACCAGAAGACAAGATGAGACTCACTCATGTCATTTGTTATTTGTCTGCTGAAAACATGAGGGGCGATAGAAACTGCTTAAAGGAAGTAATTAAGTAACTCAATTATTTAAATGATATCATCCTTTTCTGGTGCTCTTTAATCATAAATCAAAGCAAATGGTGGATATAGTCATTGTTAAAAATGAATTGTTAGGGCTCAAAGAAAAAATATTATAAAATCTCTTCTTAGACCAATGAATCTGAAGGTTTTAGGTTTTTTAAATAATTACTATTGCTGCAAAAATCCAGAACATTTTGGTTTCATGAGGAAATTTTCTTTGAGTTATTTTAACTGCTGGTTTTCCTTTAGGATTTTCAACTACATGCTGGCCACAGAACACCTTTAATTTAGATATTGTCAGTTTACAGCTTGTTCTACTTTATTTCAATGTACAGGAGAGAGTTAGGAATTCAAGCCAAGCTGGAATAATATTTTCAAAAAGATAAAATTACCAAGATAATAATATGATGAATAAATATGCATTTCTAAAGAGTGATTATTTTTCTTTCACCTACAGGGAAGCATTGTATACTCTCCATGACCTTCAAAATATTATTATAGAATACTATGCAGCTGTTAGGAAAATGAAGTCATGAAATTTACTTATGAATGGATAAACATGGAGGGTATCATGCTGAATGAAATGAGTCAGAAGGAGAGGGACAAATAAAGGATGACTGCACTCATTTGTGGGATATAAAATCAAAATAATTAAGACTAACATCCAAGTCCAGGAAAAATAGGGGGCAGGAGGACCGCTTCATGGTTGAAAGCTTACCACAGTGTGAGGGACAAAAGGCAGTTATGAGAGAGAAAGGACCAGTATGACAATAATAATTTGAAATCATCACTTTGGACAAAAACTGAGTGCTGTATGTAGGTAAGCAGTTATACATGATAATCTTTCTGTATCTATATTGCAAAGCATAATGCCCAAAAGGAAGGGGAGAGAGGGAGAGAGAGAGAGAGAGAGAGAGAGAGAGAGAGAGAGAGAGAGAGAGAAAGGGAGAGAGGAGAGTGTGTGAGAGAGAGATGTCTGCCATAGAGGAAGGTGGGAGGGGAGGGGGAGAGAAATTGGGGACACAGGTGGTGGGAAGAAATGTACACTTTTGAAAGGA